>NC_079457.1:5104554-5117054 GCF_903798145.1 Danio aesculapii
TTAGGGTAATTAGACAAGTTATTGTATAATGATGGTTTGTTCTGTAGACTGTCCAAACAATATATAGCTTAAAGGGGCTAATAATATTGACCTTAAAATGGCTTTTAAAAAAAAATCAAAAACTGCTTTTATTCTAGCCAAAATAAAACAAATAAGACTTTCTCCAGAAGAAAAAATATTATCAGACATACTGTGAAAATTTCCTTGATCTGTTAAACATCATTTGGGAAATATATTTAAAAAAAATCTAAATAAAAAAATCAAAGGGGGGCCTAATAATTCTGACTTCAACTGTATATGGTAACACTTCTTTGTTATTGTTAACTAAACATATAATAATGTGTTATTTAATGAACTAGTTAACGTTAGTTTCTATAAACAACTACAAGTGACACCTTAAGGTTGGAGTGATATACAATAAGCTTCTTAATTCCATTAACAAATGCTTTGTTAATTATAAATGTTAGTAAAGAGTCCATAAACATGAATAACATGCCTGTTTCGGAGTGTTAAAGGGGTCCTATTATGCCTTTTTTTACAAGATGTAAAATAAGTCTCTGATGTTCCTAGAGAGTGTGTGTGAAGTTTCAGCTCAGAATAACCCACAGATAATGTTTATAACTCTCTGAACCTGACCCTTTTAGGCTTTGATCCTAACTGTGCCATTTTGATGACTGTCACTTTAAATTCAAATGAGATTGTGCTCTTTTCAGAAGAGGGCGGAGCTTTAAATGCCTATGTGTCAGCATAGTGACAGATTCAAAAACAAGACTAATGCTCTACGCTAATGAGGGAGAGATGGTCGCTAGTGGGCGGGGCTTTCCCCCTCTGATGACACGTACAAAGGGTGAATGTCAATGAAAGTGTTTCTGCAGACTGTTTTTATCAAGTGTGATTATAAAAAACCGAATTAATTAATTTTTACCATTAGAAGCTGCTTATATTCACAGACTGTTGCCACAAAACTGTGAATAATCCCCTTATAAAAGCGATTTTTGCATAATAGGTCACCTTTAAAGCGGAAACCTCAACTCCAACGTCAAGCTGCATGCTATTCATGTGTGCTAATGCATCGTTTAGCATATCATATTATTTTTGTTCCAACTATGAATGAACTCTTCAGAAATATCTTGTTTTGTGTTCAACAGAAGCAAGAAATCACCTGAGTGTGAGGAAATGATGAGGAAATGTTCATATTACGGTGTACTGTCCCTTTAAGAAATCTGATGTAAGTGATTCCTGTAGTCTATCGAGGCACAGCACGTATCTGGAAGGGTTGAGGAGCAGAAGAGACGCTCGCGGTTCCTTTCAGACTCAACGTTTGTCCCTCGAGAGGAAGGAAAGTGAAACGCTGCATCAGAGAGATGAAGAAGAGGAAGAGCTCCATACGGGCCAGCTGCTCACCTGGACACATCCGCTTACCTGCAAAAACAACATCCGAATCAATATATCTGCTCAGAACTGCTTCATATACACATAATACTGTAGCATACTTTATGAGAAATAAGTCATATGCAAATTTACAGTGCTTGGCATAATGTACACCCTTCACAGATCTCTCTTTTTACATTCATACTGTAACATACATCTGTTAATGAACAGTTTCCATATGTAGTGATTTACAAGTGTTTTCTGTTTATTTACGGTTGTGAATTGCATCATGGGATGTTGATATCTGCTCTGTTGACTTTTGATGTTGAATATTCAGCTCTACAGTTTAACAAAGCGGGCTCTATTTTAACGATCTAGGCACAAAGTCTAAAGCACATGGCGCAAAAGCATTAGGGGCATGGCAGATTCCACTTTTGCTTATTCAAGGAAAAATATGCTCTATGCCGTGGCGCATGGTATAACAGGGTTGAGCTTATTCTCTTAATGAGTTATAGGTGTGTTTTGAGATTAAACCAATCAGAGTCTCATCTCCCATTCCCTTTAAAAGTCCTGTATCCTGTGTGTATTAAGTAATGTTTAAGGGAGGCGCACAACTACATCTGAACTCTTCATATATTATTTACATAATGCTTTCAGCGTATTATAACAGCTCGTCACCCAGTGATAAGCACAGTTATTCTGCAAAATTAACGTTACAGTAAACGGCATTCGTCTGATAGGTCTATTTGCGATAGCATCCTCCTAATGGATATTGGATATGACGAAATGATCAAGCATCCAGCCCCAAATATACAATCTCATTGAAGCTCCAAGTGTTTTTACAAGAGAGAAGTTAAACGCCTGCAAATCTTCGGATGCCTAAAATTGCGTTCTGTGTGGTCATGAGCAAGAAATAATGTTCTATGATTAGCAGATTCAAAACTCTGTAGTGCTAAAAACCGAGGATCTGCCAAGCCAAAGACAAGGAAAGAAGGCCTGGGTAATCATCAACAAGCTAAACAACTGCATTCTGACAGTGAACTGCACCTGTATGGCATGGTATGTCAACTTACATGTTTACATTTCATTCTGAGCATTCAGTATCCGCAGTTTAATTTACCTTATGTCACAGTTTTTGCTGAAATCATTGCTGCAATCAAAAACAAGTAATGTGTATGATTCAGCATAGCGTGAGCTTACAATACCTGATATAACATGAGAACTGCAGGGTCGAGCATTTTTAATTAGGTCCTCACTCTATTCAGCTCCCTTTCAGCCAAAGATGTCTGCGATTGGCATTAAAAGAAGTGTGGTGTACAGTAAAAGTCGAATTTGGCATCCCACCGCACAACATGGCATGTCTGCTATTGCAACCGCTCTCTTTTTGCAACCAGGAACTCGTGTGACGTCATGTGTGATGTAGGTTGGTAATTCCCCTATAGTGCATGTGTTTGGACTGTGGGGGAAACCAAAGCACCCGGAGGAAACCCACACCAACAAGGAGAAAACATGACCCAGGCAGGGCTCGAACCAGCGACCTTCTTGCTGTGAGGCGATCGTGCTACCCACTGCACCACCGTGATGCCCGAAAAATGCACATTTTCTATGTTTTTTTTACAGTGTAGGATGCTTTACAATAATATATTTGTGCATATACATAATATTAGTCAGTTTCAAAGCCAAAACCAGAACCAAAATGTAAGATTACAGTACAAAAATAAGTACACCCAAATTAATATGTTAGGGAAGAATTCATTCATTCATTCATTTTCCTTCAGTGTAGTCCCTTATTTATCAGGGGTCGCCACAGTGGAATGAACCGCCAACTTATCCAGCACGTTTTACGTAGTGGATGCCCTTCCAGCTGCAACCCATACACTCTCACATTCACACACACACGCACGCACGCACGCACGCACGCACGCACGCACGCACGCACGCACGCACGCACGCACGCACGCACGCACGCACGCACGCACGCACGCACGCACTCATACACTATTGCCAATTGATTTCATCGTTGGTGTGGGTTTCCTCCAGGTGCTCCGGTTTTCCCCACAGTCCAAACACATGCACTATAGGTGAATTGAATAAACTAAATTGCCCGTAGTGTGTGTGTAAATGAGCGTGTATGGGTGTTTACTAGTACTGGGTTGCAGCTGGAAGAGCATAGCTGAGTAAAACATATGCTGGATAAGTTGGCTTAGGAATAAAGGCACTAAGCCTAAGAAAAAATTAATGAATGAATGATAATTGAAAAACATTTAATAATTTAAATGAGAAATAAATATAAAACAAGTAACTGGTAAAAAAAAAAAAATAAATAAAAATAAAATAAATATATATATATATATATATATATATATATATATATATATATATATATATATATATATATATATATATATATATATCAATGTTTGCAATCATTATAAACATGTATTTTAGCTCCTTAACAATTTCAGAACAAAAAAAAGCAAAAAGTGTATAACAAACAGAAATTCTAGCAGTATTCACTGTAAATATTATTTAATAACGATAAATTTTATTTTTGATGTGCTCAAGACTTTTCTTAAACTCAAGGTGCTAGTTTATGATTCAATCTTTTTATTGATTTTCTTATTTTGTGAATGATACAGATGAACATCAAATATAGAATATCAACATATAAACAAAAGGTAAAAATGTAAATAAAAACACCATATCAATTTTAATTAATATAAACACTGTAAATTAACAAAAAACAAATACTCGTTTTTTTTTTTTTTTTTTTACAATAAACGTCAAGCCTATACTAAGTTATAGAAAGTGAAACTGAAAGAAGCAGCATGTGGGAAATATGAGTCAAATATGCTACAAATATGTGTATTGTACATTGTAATGTATTCAATATCTAAATGTGTTTCTCATGATCAAAAAATGCTTCAAATATTTCAGGAAATATGACACTAAATATGTGCAGTCCCGACTCACCTATTGAAAAAGGGATGAAATTTTCTCTCTTCAAAAACTTGCCATTTTCGTCCAGAAAGTGAGCTGGGTTGAAATCATATGGAGTGCTGTACTCATTCTTGTCCAGTAGGATTGTCTTGAGCATCGGCATCACCATCACACCCTGTAATAACCAAACAGTTTGTCAAGTTATAGACTTCTTCATTTTCTTCATTAAAACAAACAATTTCCTTCCTTCCTTCGAAGTTAAAATGGAATAAAAAGAAAAAAATGGAGGGCGGGGCTTTATTTTGTCTATTGGGATTTGATTGGATTGTTTTGGTGGATCTCCTGTGATTGACAGGTTGATCCCACCCTCATGCCTGTAAACACCAATCAGAGAAAGAATGCTGATGAGGACACAAGAATTAAAATGCTGGAATATTCCATAAAATGATCAGTTTCGATTTTGTGGTGACTATTTGTGCCCTCGTTTAATTTGTTTTCTAATTTTAGAGTCTACTACAATATGTAAGCACCTGATAGCGACTTAAAATATACTGAAGCAACTGAAACTGCAGTTCTTCGACAAGCCACTGGGGGATGGCTTCAAAAGGGAGCAAATTTTCATAGACTTACATGTTAAAACGCCCAACTTTATAGCTGAAAAAAGGTGTTTATAGTTTGGAACAAAAAATGTATTTGGTTTATTTAGCTAATATTACCCTTCATGAGAACTGTGAGGTGGTGAATGGTTTTATAACTCATCTGTTTAATTTATGTAAGCCTTAAAATTCGGAATGATTAAGGGTGTGGGCACTTAATTGACAGATCTCTGCTGTTCGCAGTCACTTTACCTCAGCTGATTCTAGCCACTGTACTTTGCATATATATCATATTTATTCATTCTTTTTCATCCGCTTTTCCGGGGCCGGGTCACGGGGGCAGCAGTCTTAGGAGGGAACCCCAGACTTCCCTCTCCCCGGACACTTTTTCCAGCTCCTCCAGGGGATCCGGAGGTGTTCCTAGGCCATCCGAGAGACATAGTCCCTCCAGCGTATCCTGGGTCTTCCCCGAGGCATCCTCCCGGTGGGACATGCCTGGAACACCTTCCTAGGTAGGCGTCCAAGAGGCATCCGAAACAGATGCCCGATTCACCTCAGCTGACTTCTCTTGATGTGGAGCAGCAGCAGCTCTACTTCAAGCTTCTCCCAGGTGTCAAAGCTCCTCATCTTATCCATAAGGGTGCGCCCTGCCACTCTGCTAAGAAAACTCATTTCGGCCACTTGTCCTATTAGTCATGACCCAAAGCTCATGAGCATAGGTGAGAGTAGGAATGTAGATTGACCGGTAAATCTAAAACTTTGCCTTTTATCTCTGCTCCTTCTTCTACCACAATGGACCGGTACATTGACCGCATTACTGCTGCCACTGCACCAATCCGCCTGTCAATTTCACATTCCATCCTTCCCTCACTCGTAAACAAAACCCCAAGATACTTTAACTCCTCCACCTGGGGTAAGGACTTTCCTCCAACATGGAGATGGCAAACCACCTTTTTCCGGTGGAGCACCATGGCCTCAGACTTGGAGGTGCTGATTTTTATCCCAGCCACATCACACTCGGCAGCAAACCGCCCCGGTGCATGCTAAAGGTCCATGTTCGATAAAGCCAACAGAACAAAATCGTCTGCGAATAACAGAGATGAAATCCTGTGGTCCCTGAACTGGACCCCCTCCTGCCCAAGGCTGCGTCTTGAAATTCTGTCCATAAAAATTATGAACAGAACTGGTGACAAGGGGCAGCCCTGCCGGAGACCAATATGCACTGGAAACAAATTTGACTTATTGCCAGCAATGCGAACAAGACTCCTACTCTGTTGAACCAAGGACGAGACGGTCCTTAACAGAGCGCCTCTGACCCCATACTCCCAGAGCACACAGACCCCATACTCCACAGAATGCCATGGGGAATGCCTTCTCCAAATCCACAAAACATATGTGGACTGGTTGGGCATACTCCCATGAACCCTCGAGCACCCTGGTGAGGGTATAAAGCTGGTCCAGTGTACCACAGCCTGGACTAAAACAGCACTGTTCCTCCTGGATCCTAGGTTCAACTATCGGCCGGATCCTCCTCTCCAGTACCCTGGCACAGACATTCCCCAAGAGGCTGAGGAGTGTGATCCCCTATAGTTGGAGCACACCTCCCGGTCCCCCTTCTTAAAAATGGGAACCACCACCCCAGTTGCCCAGTCCAGAAATACTGTCCCCAACCTCCATGTGATGTTGTCGAGATGTGTAAGCCAAGACAGCCCCACAACATCCAGAGACCAAAGATACACAGGGTGAATCTCATCCACCCTCGCTGCTTTGCCACTGCGGAGCTTGAAAACTACCTCAGTGACCTCAGCTTGGGTGATGGGTGAGTCCACCCCTGCATCCCCAATCTCTGCTTCCTCAATGAAAGACATGTTGGTGGGGTTAAGGAAATCCAAGTATTCCTTGGAGCTGCTTGCCCCTCCTGAGGCGCCGGACAGTTTGCCAGAATCTCTTTGGGGCCAACCGATAGTCTTCCTCCATGGTCTCTATGAATTCTTCCCAGGCCCGAGTTTTTTGGCTTCCGCAACTGCCCAGGTTGCAGCATGCTTGGCCTGTTGATACCCATCAGCTGCCTCGGGAGTCCTGAAAGCCAACCAATCCCGGTAGGACTCCTTCTTCAGCTTGACGGCATCCCTTCTCCCTTATATAATATTTATGGTTTATAAATGTGGCTTTATACGGTCTATTGCTTTTTGGAATTATTTGTTACAATTATGAAATAATATGGCATGCTGTGCACTGTGCTCACAGACCAGTCTGGCCTTCATTTTTCCTACAGAAAAAACGTAAAGGGAACTGCAGATGAAATTTAGCTATGTAGCTTCTTTGATTGTCCATTGTTCCTGTCAAATAAAGAATAAAACTATGCAAAATACTCTGCCCAAGCCCTGCCTCTTTGCCCATTTTTGGATAGTTGGACCCCTCCTACTCGTAGTACTCGTAGCATTATTTGAACTCATCCATCTTGAGGTCAAAAAATACAATTTTTCATATGAGCTTCCAATAGTGCCTGGCCACACATGCACTCTCAGAAACATGCACTCAATAGAGCAAGTGATGTCACTGTGAGGGTTGGGGTTAGGGGTTGGGTTAGGTGTAGACGTTAAACGCTATAGTGTCTGAGAGTGCATTCCTGAGAGTGCACGTGCAGCCAGATTTACTTGCATTAATTATGTTAATTAATTACAGTAACTAGTAACTTATTACACAACACAGAAATGCAATGACCTTTGGGATGAGCTGTCCTGCCACCGTCGTGTCCTTGTTGGCCATTCTGGGAGGCGTAAAGGTAATAATGTTGGCGAACCTCTGAATTTCATGGATCACGGCATAGGTGTACGGCAGATTTGTCCGGTCATCCATCAGTGGTTGGCGGGTCTGTCCAATCACCTGATCGATCTCTGACTGGACCTTCTCTGTGAAAAAGCAGACACAGAAGAACATGCTGATGGTGTTTTTCCAGGGGAAAGATATATATTTGACTGATTTTCATTTCAGGTTTATTCATATAGCGCTTTTCACAATAATAATTGTTCCAAAGGGTACACGTAATTACATTACAGTCAAAATCAGAAAGGTTAAGGTGTTGAGTATAAGGTGGACATCATACACTACCTGACAAAAGTCTTGTCGTCAATCTCAGTTGTAAGAGCAACAAATAATAACTTGACTTCTAGTTGATCATTTGGAAAAGTGGCAGAAGGTAGATTTTTCAGATGAATCATCTGTTGAACTGCATCCCAATCATCACAAATACTGCAGAAGATCTATTGGAACCCGCATGGACCAAAGATTCTCATAGATATCAGTCAAGTTTGGTGAAGGAAAAATCATGGTTTGGGATTACATTCAGTATGGGGGTGTGCGAGAGATCTGCAGAGTGGATGGCAACTTTAACAGCCTGAGGTATCAAGGCATTTGTGCTGCCCATTAGATTACAAACTAAAGGAGAGGGCAAATTCTTCAGCAAGATAGCGCTCCTCATACTTCAGCCTCCACTGTTCCTGAAAGCAAGGAAGGTCAAGGTGCTCCAGGATTGGCCAGCCCGGTCACCAGACATGCACATTATTGAGCATGTCTGGGGTAAGATGAAGGAGGAGGCATTGAAGATGAATCCAAAGGATCTTGATGAACTCTGGGAGTCCTGTAAGAACGCTTTCTTTGCCATTCCAGATGACTTTATTAATAAGTGATTTGAGTCATTGCAGAGATGTATGGATGCAGTCCTCCAAACTCATGATGGAGTCAGACACAATATTCATTCTGTTTCCACTGCAGCATGACTTTATATTCTATACTGGACATTATTTCTGTTCAGTGACAAGACTTTTGTCCAAGCAAAGTCAGACCTTACTATCCTAATTAAAAATCAAGACATGATCATATTTTATTTTGGTAAAATGAACGTAATCTAGAGGCCTTTGCCTTTCATATAAGCCACTTCTGACACCAAATGATCAACTAAAAGTCAAGATATTATTAGTTGTTCCTAAAACTTGGATAGGCGACAAGACTTTTGTCAGGTAGTGTATAAGTAAGGGGCAAAGTATATCCAGTAAGTTGTTATGGCAGAATAAAACCATACAGGTGTATTGGCACTGCTATATAAGACTGGGCTTATATTGGACTGTATTCGGCAAAAACAACCATCCTGGATGTACTTTATCCTGTTTATTACATGGCTACTTGCCACAAAACAACAAACAAAAGTCACGAACCATTGTTCAGAGCCATAATAGTGTATTAATTCTTTAAATAAACAAAGCTGAAAGAAACAAAAAACAACTGATGGAGTATACACTAACCTGTGCATTATACAGTCACAAGACTCAAAAACACAAAGCTGACAATAAAGAAACTGGCTGAATGGAGCATACACTAACCAACATATTATTTATTCACAAGAAGGCGCAGAACAATCAAAAACCGCAGTGTGACAGACAAACAGATACATACGAATGTGGATGTAAATATATGGATCTGAAGGTATTCACAATGATTTCAAGTTCTCAGATGAGGCTGTTTTTCAGCAGTTGTTATCTCAGAATAATATACCTTGGAATGTTCTGACTGACCAATCAGAAGCATGTATTCAAGACAACAGTGTAATATACATACTTAACCTGCAGTTAACCTGCATGTAATATAAAGAGTCAAAAAGGTGATGTCTATGTGTATAACAGATTTTCAATTAAGTGTATTTGTGTATTGCTTAAGTGTTCAGTATCCTACCTTGAACGTCAGGATATTTGACCATGAAAGATAAAGCCCATCTGAGGGTGTTGGAAGTGGTTTCTGTTCCTGCTCCAAACAGGTCAATGACACAAAACATCAGGTTTTCCTCCGTGAACTCAGCATCACTGTCTTTACACTGAGAAAAGACACAGAAAACACTGCACATACTGCATAATGTCCATATTTATAATACATGTTTATATTTATGCATATATATATATATATATATATATATATATATATATATATATAGTGGTGGGCCGTTATCAGCACATGCTGCGTTAAAGCAGGACTCTTTTATATATATATATATATATATATATATATATATATATATATTAGAGATGCGCGGATCAGCTGAAATGACACCCGAATCCGCGGCTTTATACTAATCATCCACCTGCCACCCGCCCGCACATATTTTTTATCTGATATATGTATCCGCACCTGACCCGCACTCGATCGTCACTTTAATCATTTAATTCTTTGTTTTAGGCATGATAGGTCACCGTCAGGGCAGGAGCAAACCGAACTGGAGCGCTAGGCAAAAGGTGAACATGCCGCCCTCATACCGAAAGCAAAAACGAGAGACGGCCCTGCTAAAAAATCCAGCTTAAACCAGCCAAGGCTGGTTGGCTGGTTTTAGCTGGTTGACCAGCCTGGTTTTAGAGGGGTTTTGGCCATTTCCAGGCTGGTTTCCAGCCTGGTCCTAGCTGGTCAGGCTGGAAAATGACCAGCTAAATCCAGCTAAAACCAGCTTGACCAGCCTGGTTTAACCTGGTCAAGCTGGTTTAAGCTGTTTTTTTCAGTAGGGGGGGTGTGATTGTGCGTCCGACAGCGAGGACCGGGGCGGTGGGGGTATTTTCACAGACGAACCGGGGGGTTATCGTGGACGCCGCCCTCTTTATTCTGCCGGCCGGGTCGCCTCTATGCCTTTTTCTTTGCACGGTGTAAAAACAGAATAACGTAGCATCTATTGTGCCTGGATTCGGGCGATTCTGCCTTGCCTCCAAAACGCGGCCAGCTGTACTGAATTGAGCGTTCGCTCGCACCACGGGCTGTAGGAATGAATAAGATTCTCCTTGCAAGGCGCTGCATTGTGGAAATATGCGATCTTGTTTCTCCCAGAACGATAGCAGATTTTCCTCTGATGACTCCTCTAACTGAAACTTTGAACAGTGGGCTACTCTTGCACTTCATCCATTAATTTGGGCGTCTCATCTTCCCATTCTGCAAAGCCCACTCTCTGCTTTTTCGCTGGTCCACTGTCATGTCCCGCTACATCCACCCGCAACCGACCCGCAATTAATGATAATGTATTTTTTATTACCCGACCCGCGGATTATCCGCAACGCCCGCAGATATAACTGCCATCCACGCATCACTAATATATATATATATATATATATATATATATATATATATATATATATATATATATATATATATATATATATATATATATATATATATATATATATATATATATATATATACACACATACATACATACATGTCTCTATGTATAAGTATGGCTTGAAAAAACTATCTTCTATAAATGATTATAATATTTTGTAGATGCTGTAACTATATTATTATGTGACGGCTCTTTCTCTGTAGGGCAGACAAGAATATTTATAAAGGAGCTGCAAAAACTCGTCCCGACTCCTAATAAAGTGGAGAACATAAACCCAAGAGGGCATCTCTGAACAACAGTACCTTCTCGATCTCCTCCAGATAGCAGTCGATGTAGTCTCTGGGGCTGGATGGCTCTCTGTCCTGCTGGTGTTTGGTAATTTCCTCCTTTAGGAACGGCTGAAGTTTAGACATGCTGGCGAATGCCGTCTGGTGCTTTCCTGGCAGCAGCGACATCAGGGTGGGAAACTGATTATACAACTGTAAAAGAGATACACAAAGGACATAATAAGACCTACAAAGGCTCTCTTTTTTAAGGCGGTGTGAAATCGAAATGTGCAACGTTTATTTTGCTAGCATTGCATTGTTATTAGTTCATCCGCTGAAAAATGTTGCTTGTTTTGGTAATCTTCAATCAAAGTTTGACTATTTGCTTCCTCGTTTGGATTGGCTATATCTCTGATGATGTCATTTTGATGCTTCAGTCATGGTATTCTTAGCCACGCCCCTCATATGGTTAGTTTGCTATAAGGAAATGATCTGCGAAAAGAAAGCCCCGCCCTCTAATCAATATTCAGTTTCTGTTGGAAGCACATCAACATACTGAAATAAGTCTCATCAACTTCTGGTTCATTCCGGCCTTACTATAGTATGGTTCAAAAACACTACAGTATTTACTATAAATGACAATAGTACCATACTTAACATACTTACTAGCCACTTGTACATTAAGATAGCATTCAGACAAAACACAAGCAAAGAAACTCAACAAAGAGGAACACAAACACCTACTGCCAACTAGCGTTTCTGAGTGTTATTGCAGAGCAACACAAAACAGCGCGCAGAAGTATAAATGCACGGCAATGCGCAAGGCATGCGCCGCGGGTCACGCCGATCACTCAACGCAGAAGCATAAACCAGGCTTAAGCTGAAAGAAAATGAATGAATGAAAATGATAGCAGCCTGATCTCGTACCCGACCCCAGTTTGAGATGGGAAGCTGTAAGATGTTATCGATGTACGACTGCATTAGATGAAACTGATGGTCATCATACTCAAATCGGTGACCGAACACCAACCCACAGATGATGTTAGACACAGCGTTGGTCACAAGATGCTGAGGGTCAAAGGGCAAACCTGAAAACACAATGAAAGAAAAAGGTTAATAAAAAAAACCTATAATATATAATATATCTATAAATTATAGTTATATAGTTACATAGAAACA
>NC_079457.1:5119554-5187054 GCF_903798145.1 Danio aesculapii
TAATTCATGGGGGCTAATAATTCTGTACAATTCTGTATATAAAACTGTATATGCCCTTAATTAATTTACATTTATATTTAGCAGATGCTTTAATCCAAAGCGACTTACAAATGAGGACAAGGAAGCAATTTACACAACTATAAGAGCAGCAGTGAATAAGTGCTATGGGCAAGTTTCAGGTGTGTAAAGTCTAAGAAGCAAAGCATTAGTAATGTTTTTTTTTGTTTTATTTATTAAATAATTGAATATATGAATATTTAACCTATAGCTATTTACTTATTTTATTAAGTTTTTTATTATTAGTTATTAAATATTCAAGATTTCAAAAACCTTTGTTTATTTTCAGACTTTTTTTTTTCGTTGGTATTTTTTTTTATATAAAATTTTTTTTGTTATTTTATTTAATTTTTTAATAATAAAAAAAAACCTAAATTAATGTCACACTTCTGGACATCGCTTTGATTATTCACATGATAGCATAAAATGTAATATAGTACAAAATTTTATTTATTTGTTTGCCTTCATTTAATTTCCTTCAGCTTAGTCCCTTTATTCCCTGATCAGGGGTCGCCACAGTGGAATGAACTGCCAACTTATTCAGCATCTGTTTTACTCTGTTTTTACCCACGCCAACACAGGGAGAACATGCAACCTCCACACAGAAATGGAAACTGGCCCAGCCGAGACTCGAACCAGCGACCTTCTTGTTGTGAGGCGACAGTGCTAACCGTAATTAATCGAATATGTGAATATTTTACCTGTAGCTAATGACTTGTTTTATTTGATATTTTATTATTTTCTATTTATTTATTTTCATTAGTATTAATCAAATTGTATAAAACTTTATTTTCAGACTTAATTATTAATGTTTAAAAAGCTAAACAAGTCTTGTTTATATAATCTACATGTTTTAAATGGCAAACGTGCAGTCTCTCAGACTGTTGGATGTCACAGTATGGATTTTAATAAAATATATAATTAATAATGATGAGCTTTCGTGTGGTTTCCCAGATGTTCGACCTTCAAAAAGACACTTGCATTTGCAGACAGTGGCCTGTAGAGGACAGTATGTTCATGCGGACCTTCAAAGCATGACTGTGACATTGAAGCAACATTTCTTTCCCTAAATATAAAACACATGTGCAGGACATTACAGGGCATTCATACCGTTTTCATATTTTCTCAGCAAAATAGAATCACGCTTGTGAAGAGGAATATGCACAGAACTGCTGCTCACTGACCTCGTTCAGCCTGCAAGGAGTCACAGAGAAAGCGGCACTCCTGCAGGATGGCGTTTTCTAGAGTTTTCTTCCCCACACCGAAGTATTTCAGTGTTGCCAGAGCAAAGCGCCTCTGCTGACGCCACATGTGACCACTGGACATAATCAAACCTGCAGACAGAGTCATTTTAGCATTAGAATAAAATCTTTAGTATTTTAAAGTATACTAGTTTTAATTTTTGAATCTTATATATTATGTTTACATCAACCCTGAGTAGAAAAACACTTTAATGTTCCCCTTTATATCTACAACTATTTCAGCTCTTCTCTAAATGTCTTAAATGGCTGCGTGAAGAATCTGGTCTCTCTTAACCCCGCCTTTCTGAGAGCCTGCTCTGCTCTTATTGGTCAGATGACTCTACTTTGTTCTAATTGGTCAAATGGCCCGGTCTGTTTTGACTGGTTAGTTGACTGTACTCTGCTCTGATTGGTTCGAAGGGCCAGTCTGTTGTGATTGATCAGATGATCCAGTCAGTTGTGATTGGTCAGATGATCCAGTCAGTTGTGATTGGACAGACGACCATACTCTGCTCTGATTGGTCAAACGGGTCAGTCTGTTGTGATTGGTCAGATGGTGATTGGTCTGCTCTAATTGGTCTGATGGGCAGGTCAGTTGTGATTGGTCCGATGATCCAGTCAGTTGTAATTGGGCAGATGACTCTTCTCTGTTCTGTTCTGTTCAAATAAGTCAGTCTGTTGTGATTGATCAAATGACCCAGTCTGTTGTGATTGGTCAGATGACTCTAGTCTAATTGGTCAAAGGACTATACTTTTCTCTGACTGCTCAAATAAGCCAGTCTGTTGTAATTGGTCAGCTGGCCCAGTTTGTTATGATTGGTCAGATGACCCCTCTCTATTTTTATTGGTTCGAAGTGTCAGTCTGTTGTGATTGGTCAGCTGACTCTACTTTGTTCTGATTGGTCAAGTGGGTCAGTCTGCTGTGATTTTTCAGAGGATCCAGTCAGTTGTGATTGGACAGATGACTATCCTCTGCTCTGATTGGTCAAACGGGTCAGTCCGTTGTGGTTAGATGGTCCAGTCTGTTGTGATTGGTCAGATGGTGATTGGTCTAATCTGCTCTAATTGGTCTGATGGGTCAGTCAGTTGTGATTGGTCCGATGATCCAGTTAGTTGTGATTACGCAGATGACTCTTCTCTGTTCTGATTGGTCAATTAAGTCAGTCTGTTGTGATTGATCAAATGACTATACTTTTCTCTGATTGGTTTGATGGGCCAGTCTGTTTTGATTTGTCAGCTGGCCCAGTTTGTTGTGATTGGTCAGATGACTCTTCTCTGTTCTGATTGCTCAAATGGGCCAGTCTGTTGTAATTGGTCAGATGGCCCAGTGTGTTGTCATTAGTCAGATGACTCTACTCCGCTCTAATTGGTTCGAAGGGCCAGTCTGTTGTAATTAATCAGATGGTCCAGTCAGTTGTGATTGGTCCGATGATACAGTCAGTTGTGATTAGGCAGATGACTCTTCTCTGTTCTGATTGGTCAAATGAGTCCATCTGTTGTGATTGGTCAGATGGTCCAGTCTGTTATGATTGGTCAGATGGTGATTAGTCTACTCTGCTGATTGGTCCGATGGGCCAGGCAGTTGTGATTGGTCAGACGACCTTACTCTGCTCTGATTGGTTTGATAGGGCAGTCCAATGTTATTGGTCATGTGGTCCAGTCTGTTCTGATTGGTCAGATGACTCTGTTCTGATTTGTCAGATAGTCCAGTACATTGCGATTGGTCAGATTACTCTACTCTGCTCTGCTCTGTCTGGGCCAATGGGCAAGTCTGTTGTGCTTGGTCAGATGGTCCAGCCTGTTGTGATTGGTCAGATGACCGTACTCTGTTCTGACTGGTCAAATGAGCCAGTCTGTCGTGACTGCTCGGATGACTTTGTTTTGAGTGGTCAAATGGGTCAGTCTGTTGTGATTGGGCCGATGGGCCAGTCTGTTATGATTGGTCAGTTGATGCTACCCTGCTCTGATTGGTCAGATGGTCCAGTCTGTTGTGATTGTTCAGATGACCCCACTCTGCCTTTATTGGTCAGATGATGCTACCCTGCTCTGATTGGTCAGTATGTTGTGATTGGGCAAGGGCTAACAGTGCATATCAGAAATACAAATGTCCATTAGCATATCTGCTTTTCAGCTCTTCCTCATCACTTGTAAATAAAGTAATACGAATATAACAATTGAATTGGTTTTACCATATCAATCGAAACTTCCTTCAAAGAGCAGCAAAGTGGATTTGCTTCAGCAGAGCCGAAAACACCATTTATTTATCTGCACTTTGATCTTCAAAACTCCACAGACCTTTTACACTTATAGACAGCTGCATTACACAATGCATTAAAAGCCGTTCCTGAAAAACAACATTAGTTGCAATGCAATTTAGTTTTTCTGTGTCTGTCTGTGGGTACCTTTCCCTTTTCCAAGCTTGTCCATTATAGGAAAATACGGTCGGTCAGTAAAGATGTCTGCCTGCTCCACAAAAGCCTCTTTTAAAGTCTCATATCCAGTCATCAGTATACATGGCTTGGTTCCCAGATAAAGTGTGCACACATCTCCATACTTCTCTGCAATCTGGCAAACAAGATTTAAAGAGATAGTTCAGCCAAAAATCTAAATGTACTCACTATTTAATCACCCTCAAGTTAGAGATAACATCATATATCATTATGGTTATCGTGCTTGGTGTGTACAGGCCTTTACACATTCACACACACATAACTGAATGAAGAGACTTACCCTCTGAAAGGATCCCAGTGGATCACTAAAGCCGATGTTTGTGAGGTTTCCAACAAAAGGCAGAGGGAAAGGTCCCGGGGGCATGTTCTTTGAATAAACATCTCGAACGTGTTTCACCAACAGCAGCACACAGAGAAATATGAGGAGTCCTTGAACATCCAGCCATTGACCAATCAGCTGAGAGAACACTGATGACATCTTTACTGATAACAGAGATACGGTATTACACACAGATGCTGAGCCGATTTCAAACAAATGCTGACTTTTTAATTTCCCTATTTAAAGATAGAGTCTTCTGTAGTTACATCATTCAATAAAACTGGGTATTTTCGAGGTCAATATTGCTAGGAAATAGACTCTTAATTTATATAGTAGCTCATTTTATGCTTTAACAACTTAATGAATGCTTAGTTGAATTACGCTGAATAAAAGTTGGGACTTTCATTTTAAAAAGATCCCCATTGTTATTTTATTTTCAAGATCTGAGGTGAACTATCTGCTGCTGCTTTCAGTAGTATGGAAATAAATGCCATATGGCAATAAAAGTCTGTTATGATTGGTCAAATGGGCCAGTCCGTTGCAATTAGTCTGATGGCTTTGCTCTGAATGGTCCAATAGGCTAGTCTGTTGTGATTGGTCAGATGACTTTACTCTGTTCTGATTGGTTCAATAGGCCAGTCAGTTGTGATTGGTCCGATGACTCTACTCTGAAGGGCCAGTCCGTTGTGATTCGTCAGATGGTCCAGTCTGTTAAAATTGGTCAGATGACCCTACTCTGCTATGATTGGTCCGATGACAGTTGCGATTGGTCCGATTGGTCCGATGACTTTTGTGCCCTGATTGGGCCAACTGGCCAGTCAGTTGTGATTGGTCAGATGACCCTACTCTGCTTTAATTGGTCCGATGGGCCAGTCAGTTGTGATTGGTCAGATGGTTCTACTCTGTTCTGATTGGTTCAATAGGCCAGTCAGTTTTGATTAGTCCAATGACTCTGCTCTGATTGGTTCAATAGGCCAGTCAGTTTTGATTAGTCCAATGACTCTGCTCTGATTGGTTCAATAGGCCAGTCAGTTTTGATTAGTCCAATGACTCTTCTCTGATTGGTCCGGTAGGCCAATCTGTTTAGATTGGTCAGATGACTCTGTTCTGATTGGTTCAATAGGTCAGTCAGTTGTGATTGGTCCGATGACTCTACACTGCTCTGATTGGTCCAATGGGGTAGTTGATTGTGATTGGTCAGATGGTCAAGTCATCATATTTGATCATTGTCATAGTAGTTTATGCTGTTGTTTCTTTGCGACACCGCAGAAATAAAAAACATCTCTAAAACAGACATTTCACGCGTCACCATCACAGGGTGGGACAAAAACTCTTGGGACGAAAACATTTAACATGGAAAAGATACCATTTAACGATACCACAGTGTTACACATAAACAAATAACACCAGTTTATAAAAAAGTAATTTAATTTAAGGTGACGTAGTTACAGACCTTCCGTGCAATTACTATATTGGTTTGATTACAATGAGTTTTGCGTAATTACATGAAACTAACCCTAAAACTAACCCATATTCCTACTCCAACAATACAGCAAGTGCATGCAATTAATAAATATTACTCAGTAATTAAATAAATAACTACACCGTGACTACATCACCTTAAAATAAAGTGTAACCAAAAAAAACCTGGCAGCAGGTGTAGATATTTTCCATGTCACTGTCGCAGATGGTTAAAATAAAAAAATAATTTAACATGAAAAAGATACGGTTTTAGACATGCACGTACATTTGCCTAATGAGTATATTCAATTAAGCCTATAGGTCTTAATAGTTAAAACTGACAACAGTTAAACTTACAGCACTTGTTTTGTGTGGCATCTGAAGAATAAATGAGCGTCTGCTGAACTTTCAGTTGCTCCTGCAAAAACTAGAACAAGCCGTACAAAACATGTCAGACAGAAAATACTCCTAATTACCATACAACCCCATCCAGGGAGCTCAGCGCTGATAAATCAATTCACACAACACATTATATCACACTCCTGACCTTGTAAACGCACCACTGCTGTCAGTTATGAATTTTTATTCTCTTGCAGCTGATATATATGAAGTGGCCTAGTTTCCTACTAGCATTCGCTGTTATTGTTTTATTGTTAGCAGGTAAATGTTTTAGAAAGGATCTGGCATACAAGAAAAACTTAGTTGAATGAAGACAAATTAAACTGTTAGACATTATCGCAATTTTACAGTCACTGTATGTGTATGTAATCTATGTATGTACATGTTTCGGAGAGATTTAGAGTTTGCTGTCAGCTTTTTTTGGTTACATTTTATTTTAAGGTGACTTAAACTGTTGATATTTAACTACTGAGTAATATTAATTAATTACAGTTAGAATTAATTAAGAGTTATAGTTAGAATATGGGTGGTGTAGGATTAGTTACATGTAATTATGCATAATTCACAGTATTTCCTATAGTAAATGTGTAGAACATGCATAACTGCATCACCTTAAACTAAATTGTTACTGTATCTTAAATAGATAGTATAAAAATACATTTGACCACCCCTATAACGGTTCATACCATTGTAAATGCATAATCGCACCAATCAGCCTATGTAAGTGGGGGGGGGGGGGGGGGGGTCATCCAACAACAGTCTGAAAGGGCAGACCTAGAGACACAGTAAATGTTTACAAGACACCTTTCTGTGCATCTACGTATAGCCTAAATATAAAGTACAATAAGACGCATAGGTTTTATAGTTTGACGTAGCGTAACCTCTGAGACAGCTAATCAAAGGTCAGCTTAGTTCATAGATGGTCAGAATACACTGACTATACCTCAAAACACTGAGCATTTAAATACGTTTTATTAATAAATTAGATGTAATTCAAATAAATCCAGAAATTTGATTAACTGAAGCATGTGTTATACAAATCAACATTACCGAAAAAAAAGATTACCCATCTCCCCCTATCGTAACTTTATAGCCAAGACAGATCTCATTAAAAACTATGTGAAATTGGTCCTTAACTGTTTACTGCAGAACAGGAGAATTATCAATTTAATTGATTTATACTCTACAAAAATACACTCACTGGCCACTGTATTAGGTACACCTTCCAAGTACCCGGTTGGACCCTCTTTTGCCTTCAGAACTGCCTTAATCCTTCGTGGCATAGATTCAACAAGGTACTGGAAATATTCCTCAGAGATTTTGGACATGATAGCATCACACAATTGCTGCAGATTTGTAGGCTGCACATGCATGATGTGAATCTCCCGTTTCACCACATCCCAAAGGTGCTCTATTGGATTGAGTTCTGGTGACTGTGGAGGCCATTTGAATACAGTGAACTCATTGTCATGTTCAAGAAACTAGTCTGAGATGACTCACGCTTTATGATATGGTGGGTTATTTTGCTGGAGGTAGCCATCAGAAGATGGGTACACTGTGGTCATAAAGGGATGGACATGGTCAGCAACAATACTCAGGTAGGCTGTGGGGTTGGCATGATGCTCAATTGGTACTAATGGACCCAAAGGGTGCCATTACACCACCAGCAGCCTGAACTGTTGATACAAGGCAGGATGGATCCATGCTTTCATGTTGTTGATGCCAAATTCTGACCCGATCATCTGAATGTGGCAGCAGAAATGGAGACTCATCAAACCAGGCAATCTTTCTTCAATCTTCTATTGTCCAGTTTTGGTGAGCCTGTGTGAATTGTAGCCTCAGTGTTCTGTTCTTAGCTGACAGGAGTGGCACCCGCGGTGCTCTTCTGCTGCTGTAGCCTATCTGCCTCAAGGTTGGACATGTTGTGTGTTCAGAGATGCTCTTCTGCAGACCTCGGTTGTAACGAGTGGTTATTTGAGTTACTGTTGCCTTTCTATCAGCTGGAACCAGTCTGGCCATTCTCCTCTGACCTCTGGCATCAACAAGGCATTTGCGCCCACAGAATTGCCGCTCACTGGATATTTCCTCTTTTTCAGACCATTTCCTGTAAACCCTAGATGGTTGTGCTTGAAAATCCCAGTAGATCAGCAGTTTCTGAAATACTCAGACCAGCTTGTCTGGCACCAAAAATCATGCCACGTTCAAAGTCACTTAATTCACCTTTCTTCCACATTCTGATGCTCGCTTTAAACTGCAACAGATCGTCTTGACCATGTCTACATGCTTAAATTGAGTTGCTGCCATGTGATTGGCTGATTAGAAATTTGTGTTAATGAGCAGTTGGACAAGTGTACCTAATAAAGTGGCCGGTGAGTGTACATTTTCATTTTTAGAGGGTATTACCGCTACCTATTGGTCAACAAGATTATAATTTGTTGGAATATAGATATTATTTTTTCATTAGCCAATGTATTTTTAGGTATTGCGTGAGAAAGCATAAAATCATTGTGAGATTTATTTATTTTGCAAAATGTCCCTTTAAAGTTAGAAATAACACATTTTCTTTATTTACTATAGCCTATTTTGGACATAACATGCTCTTACAGTTTCTTATGTCACCCTGTTTTATTCAAGATATGTGCAGCAAACGAAAATTTAGTCTAGAAATAATTATTTCATCAATTCAAGCTTTCATCTTGTTGTTTAGTCTTATCAACATTAATGAACTATGATCTTTATGCTATGATTATGCAACTATCTTTCTGTTCTTTTATTTTCCCCATTGCCTTCTACTCTTCACATAATGGTTAAAAAGTAATATTTAGTCTTGAATATCTGTACTTACGAGAATGCAGTTTATTAACCACGCAGTGGATAAAGAGAGAATCAATAACTGCGGCTCGAATGAAAAAAAAAACTTGAGAGAAAGTTGCAGGAGGCTGACGAGGAACTGCGGAAATGTTGTTGTGATGACGTCACGCGCACCCGCCTATACGACACGCCCACTTTTAAAGTCACAGACGCAAAAAAAGATAGAAACAATTTTACATTTACCAAAAACTATTTTGTCCTGCTATACTAAACTATTTTAAACAAATTAGAACATTATACGAACAGCATAAAGCGAAGCACTAATAAAAGAGCCATTAAAAGCATTTTTTTTACTTGAAACCTTCAAGATCCTGTTATCCCACAAGCCTGTAAGCCCTTACCCTTTCTTAATATGCATACCTACACTTATATTTGTTTGTCTGCTTTGTCTGCATGTTTTGTACACCCCTGACCCTTTTTTCTTTTCGTTCTTACAATACTTTTTGTATTTACATTTAGTCATTTAGCAGACGCTTTTATCCAAAGCAACTTACAAATAAGGACAAGGAAGCAATTTACATAACTATAAGAGCAGCAGTGAACAAGTGCTATAGACAAGTTTCAGGTGTGTAAAGTCTAAGAAGCAAAGCATTAGTAATGCAAGTTTTTTTTTTGTATTGTTCTGTACTTTGTTCTTTAAGCATTTTTAAAAAAACAACACACTCTTATAGAAAAAAAATGTTTCATTATAAATTAATAATTGTATAATATTTATAACCAATATAAAAATATATAATAATTTAAATGTGTTTTAAATCTTACACTGTAAAATAATTACTTATTGCCTTAAAGGTCCCATAAAATTAAAATAAAGATTTTTAGAGATCAGTATTATTCAATTTTAGGATATCTATAAGCTAGTGCGCTGCAAAACAGTGACAAAATTCGCATTTAGAAGATATAAAACATTTAAAGCTTGTGGTTTGTTACTTCAGCCCAAATGAAATCAACGGTTTTATTCACGTCACCTCATACTTCAGTTTCTCATCACATCATAACCAATCAAATGCCCCCTTCAAGACGCTTCTCATTTGATGCACTCAAGCTCAAGCACTCACACTGGCAGAGCTGTGATAAAGACAAAACTATTGGCTGTTTGGAAAAAAGGGGAGGAGCTGCTCTATGTCCCCCCCCCCCCCCATTTCTATTGAAATTACGTCAAACATCGAATAAAAATGCACGTTTCAAAGCACTTCACAGGATCGACTTAAAATAAAGCTGAATCAAATTAACCTTATGACTATTTTCGACTTACGTTACATTAAACGGACTTAAAAATCGCATGCACAACTTAAAAACTTGAGTTAGAAGCATAACTAACTTAATTACATTAATCCTTTCTGTGCTTTTAGTTTTCCTGATCATTTTAATAATATTACATTATATAAAACAGTCAAAATGGGAAACCTGGAGATTACATACATCCCTTCTGTGTTCATTTGATTCATTCATTTATTCACCTTCAGCTTAGTCCCTTATCTATCAGGGGTCGCTACAGCGGAATGAACCGCCAACTATTCCAGCTTTTGTTTTACTCAGCAGACGCCCTACCAGGTGCAACCCAAAACTGGGAAACATCCACCTATAGCGCATGTGTTTGGACTGTGGGGGAAACCGGAGCACCCAGAGGAAACCCACGAGGTCCTGACTCTCTGTGGTCATTAAAAATCCCATGGCACTTCTCGTATGGGTGTAACCCTGGTGTCTTGGGCCAAATTCCCTCCATCAGCCCATCAGTGTTGCCAGATCGGGCGGTTTCCTGCCTAATTGGGCAGTTTTGAATTTGATTGTGCAGGTAAAAAATGACATAGGCGGGTCTTTACTTATTACCTGCTTTCGTTCACCTCTACAGAACCAAATCAACACCCCCACAGATTTCTGGGCGGTTGTTTTTGCATTTCAGCGGGTTTTGGATAGTATTTCAGCTACATCTGGCAACACTGCCCATCATCCCCATACACCGAATTGGCTGTATCTCTGTCTCTCCACTCCACCTGTAGCTGTGTTGATGTGTGGTGAGTGCACTGGCGCCATTGTCCTGTGGCTGCCGTCACATCATTCATCATTCAAGTGGATGCTTCACACTGGTGGTGGTGTGGAGAGACCCCCCTCATGATTGTGAAGCGCTTTGGGTGTCTGGCCATACACGATAAGTGTGCTATATAAATACACATTACATTACTTTTTTAATAGGTTTTTTCCAAAAGGCAATTTCTTAAAATGTTGCCAAGTAAAAGACACCAAGTAAAAGTTGTTTTAGATCAAATTAACATGTCATATTTATTCAGGTGACTGTGTAAAATGCAGGACATGACATGAATAACAGGGAAAAACATCTTCTGTGTTCGTTTTTTTACAACTTTTGTAAGTTTCGATTATTGTTTACATGGCATGATTGGACACATGGATTACCAACATTGGCTCATTCTGAAAACATAGCCCTATATACATTTCTGCAGATCGTGAACTATGTAGCCAGAGGTACGTATGGCTGCATTTCATCTTTAAAACGAACGCTACGAGGCGGTATGACACCGTTCCTTTTCTCGCTTACCAGCTGACTCTTTGCAGGCTTTTCTGCTGTTACCGGTTTGTCCAGTGGCTCGCCGTGTAGGTTGGTGGACTTGTGACGCGCCGACGGGGTTTGAGTCAGGCGAAGAATGGTTTCAGAAATCAGGTAAGACAAAAAACAAAAGCCAATAAATAAAATAAACAAGTACATAACAGGGTGAGAATGAGGTAAAATCTGAAAACGTGGTAAAAATCAGACGAGGGCTTTTATTTTCTGGATTGCTTTTGAAAACTGTTTAGGGAAGGGGGCAATCAGGTCAATCTGTGCTTTTGAAAACACTATTGTTTGGGTTTAGGGAAGCAGGTAATTGGGTCAATCTGTGCTTTTGAAAACACTATTGGTTGGGTTTAGGAAAGGTGGTGAGCGAGTCAACCTGTGCTTTTGAAAACACTATCGGTTGGGTTTAGGGAAGGGGGTGATTGGGTCAATCAGTGCTTTTGGAAACACTATCGGTTGGGTTTAGGCAAGGCGGTGAGCGGGTCAATCGTTGCTTTTGAACACACAATTGGTTGGGTTCAGGGAAGGTGGTGAGCGGGTCAATCGTTGCTTTTGAACACACAATTGGTTGGGTTCAGGGAAGGTGGTGAGCGAGTCAATCGGTGGTTTTGAAAACACTATCGGTTAGTTTTAGGGAAGGCGGTGATTGGGTCAATCAGTGCTTTTGAAAACTATCGGTTGGGTTTAGGGAAGGGGGTGATTGGGTCAATCAGTGCTTTTGAAAACTATCGGTTGGGTTTAGGGAAGGGGGTGATTGGGTCAATCAGTGCTTTTGACCTGAAACTATTTTGTCCTGCTTTACTAAACTATTCCAAAAGAATTAGAACTTTATACGAACAACATAAAGCAAAGCACTAATAAAAGAGCCATTAAAACCGTATTTTTACTCCTGTAATGCCACAAGATCCTGTAATCCCACAAGGCCCTTACCATTTCTTAGAATGCATACCTACACATGTATTTGTTTGTCTTCTTTATATGCATGTTTTGTACACCACTGACCCTTTTCTTCTTTTCTTTCTTACTTTTTGTATTTGTATTGTTCTGTACTTTGTTCTTTAAGCATTAAGAAAACAACAACACACCCTTATGGAAAAAATATATATATTTTACATTATAAATTAATAATTGTATAATAAAACGGCAGATTTGTGAAAAGATAAACTGCAAAAAAAAAAAAAGCATAGCTCCTGGGCTATATTTTTGGAATGAGCCTTGGTTGTGGATTACAACTAAATGATTAAGCATTTTTATAAACACTATCGGTTGGGTTAAGGGAAGGGGGTGAGCGAGTCAATCAGTGCTTTTGAAAACACTATCGGTTGGGTTTAGGGAAGGGGGTGATTGGGTCAATCAGTGCTTTTGAAAACACTATCGGTTGGGTTTAGGGAAGGGGGTGAGCGAGTCAATCAGTGCTTTTGAAAACACTATCGGTTGGGTTTAGGGAAGCAGGTAATTGGGTCAATCAGTGCTTTTGAAAACACTATCGGTTGGGTTTAGGGAAGGTGGTGAGCGAGTCAATCAGTGCTTTTGAAAACACTATCGGTTGGGTTTAGGGAAGGGGGTGGGTGGGTCAATCTGTGCTTTTGAAAACACCACCTTTCCTAAACCCAACCGATAGTGAGCGAGTCAATCGGTGCTTTTGAAAACACTACCGGTTGGGTTTAGAGAGGGTGGTGAGCGAGTCAATCGGTGCTTTTGAAAGCACTATTGGTTGGGTTTAGGGAAGGTGGTGAGCGAGGCAATAGGTGCTTTTGAAATCACTATCGGTTGGGTTTAGGGAAGGAAGAGGGTGGGTCAGTTGATTGGTCAGTCAGTCGACAGCAGCCTCTGGTGGATTTATGCGAGAACAGCAGGCACAAATAGCACTGGCGAGAGAAATTTGAGACCTCAAAAAACGTACACTGCGGCTTCTGGCAGATTTGTGAAAAGATAAACTGCAAAAAAAAAAAAAAGCATAGCTCCTGGGCTACATTTTTGGAATGAGCCTGGGTTGTGGATTACAACTAAATGATTTAGCATTTTTATGAATATGTGACACATAACAATTACACTTTGGCAACAAAGATCAAAACAAGTGGTTTATTTAGACCACAGGTGTCAAACTCAGTTCCCGGAGGGCCGCACCTCTGCACAGTTTAGTGCCTACCCTAATTAAACACACCTAAACAAACTAATTAAGACCTTTAGGTTTATTTAAAGTTTGTTGGAGCAGGGTTGGAACTAAACTGTGCGGGGCTGCGGCCCTCCAGGAACTGAATTTGACACCCCTGATTTAGAGTAATTGTCTAGAGTTTTTGGTGAAAATATCTGACAATCTTACTTCCAATAGTTTGTAATAACCATGAAGCTTAAATCTGTAAACTACCCCCCCTCCCTTTTTTTTTGCACATAATAGTAAATATAAAAGTTCATAATGTGATGCTTAGTTATGAAGCTTCATAATGATGACTACCTGAAATTATAGCCCTTTATCAGTGACGTAAACGAGATATGAGTCTTTTCAGATCATCTGCTAACACTTAAATCTATAATAAAAGATCATATTTAGCTGCAGTTTTATATTGTTTATATACAGTGCTGAGCATAAATAAGTACACCCCTTACAGATCTCTCCTTTTATATTAATACTTTCGGTCACACTTTATTTTAATGTACAATTTGCGCTATTAACAGGCCATTAACTAAGACTTTTAGCACAATAAACTGTTTATTAATAGTTAAGTTAGTAGTTTAGGTATTAGGTATGATAAGGGGTATAAAATGAGATCATACTTTATAAGTGCTAATAAACATTTAATATTTTAATAACAGGCATGTAATAAGCCAGTAAATGGTGTGAATTATTACATAAACGTAAGTGTTACCATACTTTGTATTAGGGCTGCACAATATATCATTTGAGCATCGCAATGTGTGTGTCCGCAATAGTCACAGGGAATGCAATGTTGAGTCGGGATTGTATTTGACCAGAAATACACCACAGGTCAAAACACACAAGATTTGTAGGAATACTGCAGAATTGAACTGCATAATAGAGTGAAATTTTATTATCTGCAAAGCGCTTTAAGGCCTGTGGCTTTGTGCGCAATTCAAGACAGTTTAAAGCAGTGTTTCCCAACCCTATTCCTGGAGGCACACCAACAGTACATATTTTGTATGTCTCCCTTATCTGACCCATTCGTGTCAGGTTTTGGGGTCTTTCTAATGTTCTGCTGAGTTGATTCAGGTGTGTTTGATTAGGGAGAGGTTGAAAATGTGTACTGTTGGTGTGCCTTCAGGAACAGGGTTGGGAAACACTGGTTTAAAGCAGGGGTGTCCAAAATAAAAGAGTTTAGCTCCAACACACCTGCTAGGAAGTTTCTAGTATATCTAGAAAGGGCTTGATTAGATGGTTTACTTGTGATTGATTAGGGATGGAGCTAAACTCTCTAGGACACCGGCCCTCCAGGAATGAGTTTGGACACCCCTGGTTTAAAGCATTTTGGTTATGCATAAAGAAGTTTAATAAAGATTATTTTTATTGAATTATTAATATGATGAAGACTATGTTATTTTACATTTGATTATTCAATTTCTGAAAGCCGTAAAGCACTGTTTATTTCACTTTAATATTTAATATTTAAATTTATTTATGACTGTAGTTTGTTTACTATACATATACACTAATTTACATAAAAATATCTTTTAATTTTTATACAAAATCATCCCAATAAATTTAAGGGAATGACTATGCAAACAGAGCTATTTAAGTCATCTGGTGAAATGGCTGTTATATCGCTGTAGAAAGCCAAATTATCATATGCATTTGTTTATATGACAAAACATGTCCATACTGACTCCAAAGGCAGATTCTGATACTGATACTGTCAGATCAGGGACTGGTTATTATGTGGACTTTGGGGGTTTTACGATTTAGTCACATGTTGATTGGTCAGTTTGTTTGTCTCAATATTTGGGCTTTGGTCACATGGTGAAGAAAGAGACTAAATAGGTGGTAAACTTTGCTCTGGTCTCTTTTCCTGCTCTGCTCCTCTCCTGCTCTGCAGTCTATCTTCTCTGGCACTACTGCTATCAGGCTTTCTGGGTACATATATTATCACATGTTTTTATCATTTTATGTTTGATCATTTTATTCAGTTATTTGTAACTAATTCATCTGTAACCATAGAGAACTATTGTCATTAAATCATCTCATTTTTAAGTATTTGTGAATTACTTTTGATTTAACATCAACACTTAATTGCTCCATATTTCAAAACAATACAATCCCATAATATCAATGCTCTCCCACATTTATAGCTATTAATAATGCCCTTATTTCCGGTTTTGGTATAAGATTGCAGACGGATGATTTGACTAGAAATGTACAGTTTTTCACTATCATACACCATCAACATAAGTTTTTAGTCATTCAGCAGAACTACAGTTCGAACCGCTGTAGTCTAAAACCCATTCTTACTTCGCAATATATATATATATATATATATATATATAGCAGAAAAAAATATATATCGTAATGTCAAATTTTTCCTATATCGTGCAGCCCTACATTGTATATGATAAGATGCTTTGTTTATTTACATTACATTAGTCAAAGACAAAATGGAAGCTAATCTTATATAAAATATCTTCACATCACAGTGTAGACAAATAGGGAACTATTCATTCATTTCCTTTTCGGCTTAGTCCTTTTATTAATCTGAGGTTGCCACAGTGGAATGAACCGCCAACTCATCCAGCCTATGTTTTACACAGCGGATGCCCTTCCAGCTGCTGCAACCCATCTCTGGGAAACATCCATACACTACGGACAATTTAGCCTACCCAATTCACCTGTACCGCATGTCTTTGGACTGTGAGGGAAACCGGAGCAACCGGAGGAAACCCACGCGAACACGCATGCAAACTCCACACATAAACGCCAACTGACCTGAACCTTTTTGCTGTGAGGCGACAGCACTACCTACTGTGCCACTGCATCGCCTATATGGAAATATTTTAAATAAAATATCAATAAACAAGAACAATGAAGAGGATCATAAAAAATAAATCAAATTTAAATCATATTTTGTACTGTAGTTTATAATGTTTTTGCAATTTGCATTTAAATGTATTATCTTTTATACACTCATTTCCCACACATTTTAATTAATATTCATTCATTCATTTACCTTTGGCTGAAGTCTTTATTTCAGAGGTCGCCATAGTGGAATGAACCACCAATTATTCCAGCGGATGTTCTCATATGTTTTACACAGCGGATGCCCTTCCAGCCGTAACCTAGTACTGGGAAACACCCATACACACTTATTCACACAAACACACATTACAGCCAATTTAGTTTACTCAATTCACCTCTAGCGCATACCCACAGGAAACCCATACCAACACGGGGAGAACATGCAAACTCCACACAGAAATGCCAACTGGCCCAGCCAGGACTCAAACCAGCGACCTTTTTGCTGTGAGGTGACAGTTCTAACCACTGAGCCACCATGCTGCCCTTTAATTAATATATTTAATTTTAATATTTAATCAAATGTATTGTTTTTTTGTCAGTTTCAAAAGGGGTGTACCCATTAATGCTGTGCACTATATATTATCATATTATTATACTATATATATATATATATAATTTCAGTGAGAAGTGCCTGTGTGGTGTCTCTCGTCAATAAAAACCTATTTTTGGTAACACTGCCTTAGATGAAAGTAAAAAGACAGCTCTTGTTTTGCCTTTGTGGATTAAATATTGATTTTTTTGTCATCAAGAGCTGTTATATCTAAATCATGAAATCATTCTTATTACCTGACGTTTCAAGTAACCTACAGGGAGCAGATCTAGTTTCAAGCAGAACCTGAAAGTGGTTTAAACGTGAGTATTCGCAAATACTATAAAGCACTCAGCCGTAAATATCCGCAAAAGTGGAGAAAAACAAAACCATATAGAAGAAATAAATGGATCAAGAGCAGCAAACTACTTCTAGGATTCACAGTGCATGTCTCCACTGAACAAATAACAGAAAATACTGTGCGATTAGACGGATACGAATGATAAAGAAGTCTTTTCTCAGGGTTATAAATTCAATCTGAAAATATAACGTGTTTCTCACAGCGCTCCAAGTGTACTTTATCCACTAGTTTCCTCAGTTTCTCCATTGGTTTGACTTCACAGCGTCGCTTTTCGACACCTCAAACTGAAGCAAATGTGCTTTTCTCCTCATAATAAAGGGCTGAATCGAATCGCAGTGTTTTTCCCTCTCGATTATGTCCCGGCGTAGGCTTCTTGAGGCAGCGGCGAGGTCTCGTCGATGGTCACCACCAGTTCTTCAGGCTTCATGGAGTGATTATAAGTGATGCAGAGTGTTTCAGGTGCATGTGAGAGTTCGTTCATTTCGTTCACGCTGCTGCTGATGCAGTTCACCTCACTCTTGCTCCTGCTGTGGTTTTCTGAACGAGGACCGAACACCCATTCTGATGAGAAACACAGATCACAGATGATTATCAGTCAACAGATCCACTAGTAAAGAGAAGGGACATGATATGCAAGCTGTTACAACATATATCATTCATTCATTTTCTTTTTTCGGCTTAATCATTTTATTAATCAGGGGTCGCCCCAGCGGAATGAACCGCCAACTTATCCAGCATATGTTTTACGCAGCGGATGCCCTTCCAGCTGCAATCCATCACTGGTAAACATCCATACATTCGCATTCACACACATACACTATGGACAATTTGGTCTACCCAATTTACCTGTACCACATGTCTTTGGACTTGCATGCAAACTCCACAGAGAAATGCCAACTGACCCAGCCAAGGCTCGAACCAGTAACCTTCTTGCTGTGAGACGATCATGTTACCCACTGCAACCCCGTTATGCATATGAATGATTATAGTCTAGTACAAATAAAGTAGAATGATTATAGTCTAGTACAATTAAAATAAAAAAAAAACACCAGCAGTTTCTCACAACACATGCAAATAGATCAGAACACAACGCAAATACTGGGGACCCTAAAATGTGACGGACCTGGGGTGTGTTTCCCAAACAACAACCTAACTCGCAGCTGAACTAACATAGTATGATGCATCGTTTGGGAAAAGAATGATGTAGTGACGAGTGTTTTCCAAAACCCGTAGTTTCTCTGTTACAGATCCATCGTTTGAAGCACGTTAGTTATAATTAGTGGTGGGCCGTTATCGGCGTTAACGTGCTGCGAGACTCTTATCGCGCGATAAAATATAAATATCACCGTTAATCTATTCTCAAAGTTGGGTTGGGAGCTGGGTCTATTCTACACAAGCTATGATGACTTTCACCTTGATAGTTTAGCGCGGATGTATACCTGACCGGTGAGCCGTCTGACAAACAAGTGCCCTTCTGAATCAAATCAGCAGGATGCCTGACTGAGTTTGGCAGTTTCACTTTAACTCATGAATATTTCATTCATACCGTCGTGGCAAACTGGGGTATTAGACGCAAATAAGGGGTAAGGACTGGTGAGAGGGTTATAGAATGTAATAACGCTCGCCAAACGTAAAGAAAAAAGTCCTGTAGTCCTTTACTGACAGCCGCCTGTGTCTTGGATCTTGTCGGAAAATATGGTGAAAAGTCCTACATGACGGTAACAGTTTGATTGTGGTGTTTACTTCAGTAATGCCACTAATATATGCATACTCCACATGTCTTAATTCCATTTCTGTTTAGTTCAGTTATGACTTTAGTCAGATTAAGGTAATCAAAAATCTCTGTTTACATGGTAGACTCTTAATCAGAGTATTTATATTTAAATCATATTAAAGTATTGTTGCCCATGTAAACATACTCAATGACACACCGTCAGGGCTCTGTGAACTTGGCATTGAGAAGCAGCATTTTCTGTATGTACGTACATCAAAAGCAAGTAAGAAATCGCTGTTTGGAGCTTATGTAGGCCTACAGCTCAACATTCATGTTTAACTGAATAAACAGTCAGTAAACACAAGTACATCTTATTGAACATCATTTATTTTCATCACCGATTATCATAGTAGAACAGTTTCTCAAGCAGTTTGTGATGCATTTTGGAAACAGGAGATGAGCCCCTGGTCTAATGCGCCGCCTGGCTCGAGAAACCCGTTCTCAAAGACTTATTATTTGGTTACCACACATATTCTGAATGCCTTCGGCAGAATTCAAATGAGCCATTTTAATCTAGATTAATCTAGATTAATTTCAAAATTAATCTAGATAAAAAAAATTAATCTATGCCCACCTATAGTTATAACGTAAAACGCCCATAATGATGCTCTAAACGGGGTGGAGTAACAACTTCTTTAGAGAAGAGTGCCATAGTTTCGTTATGCAAATTATATTGTTTTATATGCACATGCATTTAAAAAAAATTAAAAACATTACATATTCTTTTCTAAAACATAAAATCACTTACAAAAGCTAACATGTGTTCTAATCTCATATATAAATCATATAAATAAATAAATAAAGACAATTTATTAAGAAATTAAATTACATTTTTATAATTTACTAGGAAATTAACACAAATCCTACTTTAATAATAATATTAATAATATTAATGATGATGATTATTATTTATTATTATAATGTAGGATTGTTTATTTTTTTGAAAATTCTACTTTTACAATTTAACCCATGTAAACCACTGCAGAAATGTTCTAACCAGCAGGCCCAGGTCATATACAGTACAGATACTTAATAAATAACCTACTATAGATTAAAAGCATTAACATATGCTATGTTTTTTGTTTTCACAAACTTTGGAGACCTAACGTAAATTCCGCTTTTAAATAATAGCTCACCTATAGCTTTCGTCATGAGCCACGTCTGTGTTCAAAATGACATCAATGTTTTCAAAGTGCACTATGAAGGGAGGGCAATTGTAAACATGAAGATCGCTAAAACTGAACTGTTAAAATACTAAGTATTGTAAAGCAAATTACACCTAAGAGAGATGACTTCAATGCTTTTTTATTTTTAATCATTCCAAGTTTAAATGTTATAATGTTCTTAATGAATAGGGCATAGGGGGGATAACTGGGAATGGGACACAGCCAGGATCTATGTTTCTAACTACAGCTCCAGAGGTGTAGTTGCAAGTGCACAAGTTTACGACGCATTTTGCGAATGTTCATTGGAACGATGGATTTGGGAAACGACAAATCAACAAACTATGTTTGTAACAATGGAACTTGCGACCTTAGCTAACGATGGTTTTCGGAAACCCACCCCAGACTATTAAGCTTATGGTTAATTAGGCTAATGATATTCAATTAAATTTCAATTCATATTTATTTATATAGCGCTTTTACAATGTAGATTGTGTCAAAGCAGCTTAACATATTTCTAGTAAAGTCCAGATTTCAGTACAACACACTAAAGACAAGGGAATGGTGTAATTAGAATATTAAAACAAATAAAAAACTCCCCTGTCAAAGATCACCTACAACTTCACTGAGCAATAGTCACAGCACAATAAACAAATCCCAGCCAGGTTCATCATGTTTTTGGGTCCCCTTGATTCATCCATTGTGTTCCCTGCTATTTAGCTGTTTTGTGAGACAATGCAGGCGTTTTCTTAATTTATTTGCGTTATGAAAAAAATGCAGCTCGTTTTCTTTAATGTGCTTGCATGGTGAGGATTTGCATCATGTATCAGAATCAGAAAGAGCTTTATTGCCAGGTATGTTCACATATACTAGGAATTTGTTTTGGTGACAGAGCTTCTACAGTGCAACAGGATTACAGAGACAGGACAAAAAACAGATAATAAATATATATAAAAAAATAGAAGTAAGTAGTGAGTGCAAATATACAGATTGACAAGTGTATGTACGTGTTTATTACTATATACAACGTTATATGTGCAGCTGTTATGTGCAAATTGGCATGTAAAGTGTGTTGTTAAATAAGTGTATATGTGTATAAAAGTGTATAGCAGTAGTGATGTTGGTTTCGCAATTATTATCATCAAGTGTTCATGAGTTGGATTGCCTGAGGGAAGAAACTGTTTCTGTGTCGGGCTGTTCTGGTGCGCAGTGCTCTGTAGCGTCGACCAGAAGGTAAAAGTTCAAAGAGGCAGTGTGCTGGGTGTGAGGGGTCCAGAGTGATTTTGGCAGCCCTTCTGCTCGCTCTAGATAAGTACAGTTCTTGGGGAGTAGGAAGGGTTGTACCAGTGATTCGCTCAGCAGTCCGAACTATTCGATGTGGTCTTTGGAGGTCGTATTTAGTAGCTGAGCTAAACCAGACAGTTATTGATGTGCAGATGACTGATGTATGCTGTCATACAGATCAATGAAGATCTTTTCTTATTTTGCTGGCGTTTACTGTAATTGCATGTGTTTTCTTAAATTGAATCTCCTCATCCACCACTTTATTTGTCAATAATATGTCCCTATAAACATCAACAATGTGAAAAGGAAGAAAAGTTGTTGGCATCATACTGCCCCCTAGTGTTCATCTACCTAGAAACTGCAGTCAGATCAGGTTTTTTTTGTTCTTTGACAAAAATGTAGCATGCGTTGGCTAATTCATACATCAACTATCATTAGTCAACCACACAGGACACTTTGTATGAGGTGAAATTCAGTCTACTTTGACAAGAAAGTGAAAGTGTTTGTTTTGAAAATGCTCTGGGAACAAATTCAGTCAGAAAAATGAGAAATTAAGCATAAAACACACAAGAAATAGCAGCAAACAGCCTGTGGCGGCAGAAGCGAGAGGTTAAACCATGGTAATCTGCACTGACGGAGATGAAAACACACACTCACACGCACAGACGGCTGAGATAAACATGCAGACTCATACGCAATGAACTCAAATGCACATCTGAAAACCAATAACAAGAATGTGTCTTACAAAAAACAGCCATGCACACATTATTCAAACATTCACTTTCCTTCGGCTTAGTCTCTGATTTATCAGAGATCGCCACAGCGGAATGAACCGCCAACTATTCCAGCATATGTTTTACACAGCGGATGCCCTTCTAACTGCAACCTTGTACTGGGAAACACCTACAAACTCACATTCACACACACAACGGCGTATTTAGTTTAGTTTGGACTGTGGGGGAAACCGAAGCATCCGGAGGAAACTCAAGCCAACACGGTGAGAACATGCAAACTCCACACAGAAACGGCAACTGACCTAGCGTGATTCAAACCACTAAGCCACCGTGCCACCCTATTATTCAAACATCAAAAACATCATTCAAAGACACAAGCTAAGTTAGAAATAGCTCATGAGTTGATTAACAGCTCTGATTTCAGTAATGTAATAAAAAAGGATGATAACTAACTAAAATGATGAGGAGCCCTTTGTTATGAAACAGAAGGTTGGACAGTCTCACAAAACCTGTCAGGCACACGTCTGTATCATATTTGATATTTCATAAAAACAAATTTGATATACCAATTAGGGCAGCAACAACAGCGTCGTTATGTAACGCAATACACACTCCATATTTATTATGAGCTGCAGGCTGCTGTCTGACAGCATTCATTAAACTCTTTACCAGCTAAAAGGGAAACTTTGTACTTAAGGTTATCAACAAAAATAATTTTAATTACAAGAAAACAATGTTCGTTAAAAGACATCTGAGGTGTGTTTCCCAAACAACGACATAACTCCGGCTGAACTATCATAGTACGATGCATCGTTTCGGAAAAGAACGATGTAGTGACGAGTGTTTCCCAAAACTGTAGTTTCTCTGTCGTACGTAAAACGCCCATAATGATGCTCTAAATGGGGTGGAGTAACAACTTATTTGCAGAAGAACTCCATAATTTCTTTGTGCAAATTATATTGTTTTACATGCACACACATTTAAAAAAATCCAATATTAGTTTTGCTAAAAACATGCACTCGCTTTCCATATTAATTTAAATATATGTAAGTGGTACATGAAAAAAATGTTGCATGCAAAACAACGTTTTTTTAACAATTTAACAACGTTCAACTTAATTTGTTTGTTTAAATTCCACACAAATAAATTGTTTACAACCACTTAACGTAAAATAATTGAGTAAATCCAAGGAATCATCTTTGAATAATTTTTTCAGTGTACATATAGAGCCTGTGTTTCCTTTACAAATATGATTGAGAACATTACATATTCTATTCTAAAACATAAAATTACTTACAAAAGCGAACACCTATCCTAATCTCATATAAATCATATAAGTAAATAAATAATGAGACTATTTATTAAAAATGAAATTAATATTTGTTATTTATTAGGAAAGTAAAAAAATCCTACTTTAATAATAATAATATTCATAATATTAATGATTTTTATTATTATTATTCTTATATTGTTTATTCATTTTTTTTTTTTTTTGAAAATTCTACTTTTACAATTTGACATGTCAACCACTGCAGAAATGTTCTAACCAGCAGGCCCAGGTCATATACAGTACAGATACTTAATAAATAACCTACTACAGATTAAAAGCATTAAGGTATGCTGTTTTTTGTTTTCACAAGCTTTGGAGACGTAACGTAAATTCCGCTTTTAAATAATAGGTCACCTATAGCTTTCGTCATGAGGCTGTGTTCAAAATGACATCAATGTTCTTGACTTCAAAGTGCACTATGAAGGGAGGGCAATTGTAAACATGAAGATCGCTAAAACTGAACTGTAAAAATACTAAGTATTGTAAAGCAAATTACACCTAAGAGAGATGACTTCAATGCTTTTTTATTTTTAATCATTCCAAGTTTAAATGTTAGAAGGTTCTAAATGAATAGGTTGGCATAGGGGGGATAACTGGGAATGGGACACAGCCAGGAACTACATTTCTAACTACAGCTCTAGAGTAGTTCTAAGCATACAAGTTTGCGACAAGGTTTGCGATAGTTTGTTGATTTGGCGTTCCCAAAACCGTCGTTCCAACAAACAATGTAACGACGGAACTTGCGGCCTTAGTTAGCTAACGATGGTTTTCGGAAACGCACCCCTGGTCATTATTAATGTTATTAAATCTTTATTTATAGATTGATTTTCTGAATCATTCTAGTAGGATGTTTTGGGTTTAGGGATGGTTGGGTTAAGGGAAGAGGGAGGGTGGGTCAATCAGTCAGAAAGTCTGTCAACAGCGGCCTCTGGTGGGTTTACGCAAGAACAACAGGTGCGAATGGCACTTGCGAGGGAAATTTGAGATCTCAAAAAAAGTGTACACAGCGACCTCTGGCGGATTCGCGAAAACAAAAACTGCAGAAACACGTGCCGCCGGAATGTATTTCGCGGTCTCTAGAAACGTCCGTGGAGGTACGTTTTCAGAATAAGCCTGGGTTGTTTTTGATTTATGAATTACAACAGAAAGTGGCCGTAGGTCCTTTCAATACAAAGCTCCTTTTGACTGGAACAATCGTCCTTCTTTTAGATCTATTAAGGCATTTAGTCTTTTTAGGAATTTTTTTTTTCTTGGAAACAACTTGTAAATGTAATTAATATTGGTTCCAATTTAAATGCTTATTATTGATTTGTATATCAAATTGTTTGTACTTTTGATTACATGTTTTCGTTTGCTTAGACTTTAGACCAGGGCTATTCAATTGGCAGCCCGTGGGCCGAACCCGCTTCCCGAGGCAATTTGTTCCAACCCTTCAAATAGTATGACCAAGACATCAAAAATAAATTTAGTTCAGTCGAAAAACGGCCGCTATAGTTAAGTGATGTGCATCTGTTCAATACAGCATAAGCCGCAGTTGATGTCTGTGCAGAGCGTGAGTCACCTGACATTAAGTGGAGCAGGCAGGCGAAAACATTTCAATATGTTTGTAGAAAAGGCCGTTTGTACAATGCACTCATATCGTTATCAGTGATGCAATGATTAGCTAACTTCACTATTAACCACGCTTAAATTTATTACAGTTAATTAATCGTAAAGGCTTCTCAAAGCCGCGTTTGTGTTGCAAGGAATGCCAACTGTGTGCTAGTTTAAAGTTCTGAGCTTACACTGAACCTAATAAGCACACACACTGGATTAACTATACCAACGGGCCGTTCACATATTGCGTCTTTTCTGCACGCAAGTTCATTATTTCCAATGGAGACGTGCGCATTTCGGGAGCAGTGCATGCCAAATATATATATAAAAATATCCAAAAAATATTTATTATAAATAAATAAAAGTGTTATCGTTATTATAGAATTATTATTCTAAATAACAGAAATTAATCCTAAATGCAACTGGAAAACAATGTAAAGACACAACTGGAGTGATGCTAAGATCATTTAAGAAATATTTTTCATGAATAATAATTTCATTTGAATGAAATTCTATAGACAATTCAATAAAAAAAGATGTTTATAGTACTCTTTGTTGTCTTAGATAGGTTTATTAAGTCTTTACCTCCCTGACTTGTCGTCATCAGGAGGCATGCTTGGTAAGATCACCCTCATATTATTAAAACTTTAGTTTTGTCGACTTGCAAAACTCACTGTGTGCCGTCACCTTGCATAAAAGACTGTTACACTGGTTTCACATTGAGCAACGCGTGAAAAAAAAGTACATTTTTCCAATAACGTCTTTATTCCGGCATTACCACTTTTAATAAATACACTTTGCATATATAAAAAATCATATCTCAAAGCATTTTCTGGGGCACTAGCGATTTTTACTGGGGCACGTGCCCCAGTAAATTGGGTCTAGCTACGCCCCTGCTTTTAGCTATTGGTCCGGAAGAATATTTTCAAACCAATCATCTTTCTTGCATTTACAATCACTCTCATTGGTTGGTGGTTATTGTTTTGTGCGCAGAAAAAATAAAAGACAAGTAAGGAACTAAATGCAACCTAATGTAGTCATCTGCAGTCACACATCGACACCTGTCCATCGGCAATAACACTCCCCGCTTACTCCGACCAATTATAGAGTCGCAGTTATTTGTGGATCATTTGCATCACTCTACCTGCATTATATTTGCATTGCCTCACACAATAAACATTCTCCATTTCCACCTAGGGATACTCTTCCCAAGGCCCTCAGACTATGCAGAGTCACTGATTCGATCCAAGACCAACGACGAGATGATCCCAAGGTTTCCCTATCCTGGACCAGGCCGTATCCTGAGCAGCTACTGTGATGGTCATGGAGGAGTGGAGAACATGAGACTGATTCCTGTGACGCTCCAGGGACAGACAAGTCTTCGCTGAGGCCAGCTTCCAGCCTCCGCCACTGACACTGCAGCTCTGCACAAGACGTTTGGCCAGCGGAGAAATTAAAATGATCGTGCCCAACTGAGTCTGGTTTCTCTCAAGGTTTTTTTTTCTTCACTTCCGCCTTTAGTGAAGCTTTTTTCCCTCTCCGCTGTCGGCACTGGCTTGCATGGTTTAGGATCTATAGAGCTGCGCATCGTTGGATTTGCTCTTCAATATTTGGACTCTCAGTAGTGATTATTAAACCACACTGAACTGAGCTCAACTGAACTGAACTTAAACACTACAAACTGAACTACACTGTTCCTATTTACTGTGACCTTTTATGTGAAGCTGCTTTGACACATCTACATTGTAAAGTGCTATACAAATAAAGGTGAATTGAATTGAATCATATTTCTATATGATGTAAAAGTAGTTGAAATAAATGACAACAACACAGTGTTGCTTCTTTTTCCTATAACAACAGCACTGCGGATAACAGTAAATCTAATTATTATTCCTATTATTATTATCATTGATTTATTTATTTTTTATTAATTTTTTATTTGTTTGTTTTCTTATTTCTTATTTTGTGTTTAAAAAATTCCAATCTTCGCAAATCACTTTATTACTATTTTTAACACAAAATAAGATGAAAAACTAAACAATCCCTACTGAAAAAAAACAGCTTAAACCAGCCTAGGCTGGTTGGCTGGTTTTAGAGGGGTTTTGGCCACTTTCAAGCTGGTATCCAGCCATTTCCAGCCTGGTCTTAGCTGGTCAGGCTGGAAAATGACCAGCTAAAACTAGCTTGACCAACTTGCCAGGCTGGAAGCCCAGCCAAAACCAGCTATGTCCAGCTTAAACCAGGCTGGTCAAGCTGGTTTTAGCTGGATTTAGCTGGTCATTTTCCAGCCTGACCAGCTAAGACCAGGCTGGAAATGGCTGGAAACCAGCCTGAAAGTGGCCAAAACCCCTCTAAAACCAGGCTGGTCAACCAGCTATAACCAGCCAACCAGCCTAGGCTGGTTTAAGCTGGATTTTTCAGCAGGGAAATTAATAATTAATAATATAATTAATTTCTTGTGGAAAACCTGATGCGAACCAGCCTCACCCAGACTCTGCCTCCAGCGGCCCCCAGGTAAATTGAGTCCTGCTTTAAATTAACATATTTTACATCAGTAATCACAATATCGTGAAACCGTGATATTTAAATATCGGCCCATGCCTACTTTAAACACATATAACTTGCCTCAAAAAAACCAAAAACAAACCAACATACAAAACGCAAACCAAAGAGAGTGTGCTTATCTTGACATGTAAATCACAATAAGCTCAAATAGAAAAGAACAAGCTTTCACCTTCCTGTCCGTCCCTGGTGGAGAGAGAAATATACAGTTACAATCTCACCAGACAATCCTCACATTTACACCTTCAGGACCCTCATGAATGCACACAGAGCAGATCTACAGCAATGCAGGACCTGCTGTAACCTGGGCTTTTGGAGAAATCTCCGAGGTATTGTTGAGTGCTCGTGTTCCCTCACTATTTCTGTGTGTGTGTGTGTGTGTGTGTGTACGTGTGAAACTCGCCTGCTTCATCGCTTCAGGTAAACGTCAAGGTCTTTGAAAAACAGAAGTGAGGGACTCCAAAGGAATTAAATGTAATTCCTTTTCATGCCCTTCCAGACACTCGACTCTAAGCTTTGAGAGAGAATCAGATGCTTGTGGAGGTGAATGTGAATGAACAATGTTAATATAAGGGCTTTTCAGCATTTGCTTCATGTTTAAACTCCACCGATGACATTAAAAAGGGAATTTTGGGAGTCTATTATAGGCTTCTGCTGGGTTTTACTTTATATTTTTGCAGTGGAAGCTTTTATCATGATATACTGTGCTGGATTACTACAATATTTACCTAAGTTTATACCTTTAACAGGTATAAAAACAAACTTTAGTATTGCTTTATTGTAGTGCTTCAGGTCACACTTTATTTTGATGTGATGTGGTTTCTGGCTTGTCTCTTAATGAATCAAGCTCAGACTGGGGTTATGAATATCAGAAGAATATACTTTATTGGAATATTTCCCAAAAAAGCAGAGACGTGTATAAGCAGACCCATCTCTAGTCTCACTCCAGGACAATCCAGTGTCCCTCAAATTTGCTATCCCCTTTATCCTTGCTTCCTCCCACCTTGGTGTTTTCACAGCTGTTTACTGGTTCAACAGGCCTCTCCCAGCTCCAACTTCTTTACGGCCTTTATTTAAAGACCCCTCTTCTTGTTGGCCCTTATAATTACTGATCCAATATAATCATCACCGTTTTTCCACATACAGTTCACATTTGGTAATCATGACTAGTATCTATGTTTCAAACATCTAAACTGGACTCTTCTCTCCCATACAGTGTGTGTCTTTTCAAATATACATGACAGTTTCAATGTGTTGTATACATTTCATGCCTTTCTGACACAGATGGTTCTCCCAATGCATCCCCAAGTCCTCTCTCATGCTCTTTTATGACCCCTTTGCCTTAACCTATCACCTGTTTTCAAAGATATATAATGGCAGATTCGTAGGGCCCTCCACTCACCCAATTAAATGGGTCTTCATATAGGTTTAGTAAATAAAAATCTTCTTCACATGCCAACTAATTCTCATTAGATTATAAGTAGAATGTTAGGTTGGGGTTAGTATAAGTTGACATGAACTTGCAAAGTTTCTTATAGTCAGTTAAATGTCTGTTGAAGGAGCAGAATCAACAGATATTAAGCAGACAGTCTACTAATACTCAAACAGACCATAAAAATAAAGTGTGACCAGTTTTATTAGTTATTATTCATTAACTTTCCTTCAGCTTAGTCTCTGACTTATCTATTCCAGCATGTTTTATGCAGCGTATGCCCTTCCAGCTGCAACCCAGTACTGGGAACTATGTACTATGTAGATCTGCATCTGGGGTTACATGTATATTATGTTTGCAGCAGCAGCGTGTTATATTCTCAGACAACATGTCTGTGTACATACTGGCAGCATACCTGTCAACATTGGGATGTGAAACTAATGGATCGTTCCAACCCCACCACCCATAAAAAAACAAAAATTACTAAATCTTTTCATCTAGAGCTGTTTTTTTTTGTAAATACACAGTTGAAACGTTTAGTAAAATGTTTTTGCTAAAAGTATTAACAAAGAACAGAATAAATAGCATACATTACATTAAGCTGCAAATAAATTAAAGTTTAGCCTATTAAAATTAATAGCTATTATAAAGATATTCAATCAAGTTATCAAATCGCAGTAACCTTTTCTTCTCTATATAATTTAAACATTCTGATTAAAAAGCAGTGAACGAATCTCTCATTTTGATTTTTCGTTTGATTACATTAACTAACAGGTGTCATTTTAAAAATTCACAGATCTATAATGAAAGCATTCGATTGCTTTCTTAACTGTTTATGCACATTTAATTTGTTGTGTAATAAAAAAAACCCACGAAGATCGACATGTTTAAACATAATCATTATTATTACTAATAGTAGTAGCAGTCTGTTCAAACACGCACCCAAAACCCACTTCAAATTGCGTTTACAGAATCTGTTTGGGAAACATTGTCTATTTATCACTATGAAGCGTGAACTGAGAGCCACGCATCGCTACATAAAACTGACTGTTTTGAGGAGTGCATAGAAGGTCGACGACGCCTGTAATGGAAAGAAAGGGAATCCCGCCATTTTTATATTTATTTCATTATATTATATATATATATATATATATATATATATATATATATATATATATATATATATATATATATATATATATATATATATATAGTATAGTTGGGCGTAGATACATTTTTTTTAATCTAGATTAATCACACTGTAATCCTGAAATTGATCTACATTAAACACAGGTTCAAAGACTTGTTCTCGCCACCTACAGTGCAATTCAGCCAGGTATACATCTGCGCTAAAATATCAAGGTGAAAGTCATCATAGCTAGCGTAGAATAGACCCAGCTCCCAACCCAACTTTGGGAATAGATTAACGGTGATATTTTTTAATCGCCCTATAAGAGTCTCGCATCAACGCAGCACGTTAACGTCCCACCACTAATATCTAGATTTATTTACTTGTTTTCATGCCTAAATAAAACGAAAGCACAAAACTGATTCATATTTTAAGAGCAAGGGGCGCCCCCTAGAGGTTCGGCGGTATGGGTTGCGTGTAAGCAGAATTGGCTCTTTGATGTTTATTGCCACCCTTCATAGGAAATTAAAAAGACGGGAGAAATAGGGAAAATAGCTTTACAGGATGATAGCGGGATAGAATTGTAAAATAGGGGAGAATCACCGGAAAAACAAGAGGGTTGACAGATATGACTGGCAGTAGCAGGTTTCGGTACTTGCTCTGCTATAATAATCAAACCACCAGCAGCAGCAGCAGCGTATAGGCCTGTGTGATTAATCATAATCAAATCGCAATTGGATACATTGAGATTAGCTAAATCGCAAGAGGCTGCGATAAGAAATATATATATAATTGTATTATTTAATTTCCCCTGCCCAGAGCAAATGCATGACTGCCATCTGTGCGTGAAAGTGTTACTAGCCAATTAAGTTAGCGCACTTTTGTTCTGCCCAATCAGAATTGTGCAAACGAACTATGCGGAAAGCCCACAATAAATAAAAACCTAACAAACAAAAAACAAACAGGAAAGCATGGACGAGTTGGATGATGACATTTGCCACTCCAGAAGAATTAATAGACGAATTCAAGATTTCACACTTAGCCGATGATTCATCAAAAGCTTGTTTGGCATGCTGTCCCGGGAGAGAGCCCCGAGCTCAAGGGATCCTCGAGCCCGGGGCTTCCTCCCGTTTGCAGACCAAGGGAACATGTGAGGAAAAAAGTGGGCTAGACAAATGCTTGATTGTTATGCATGATGTATATATTTGAATGGTGGGAGGAAACTGGAGAACCCGGGGAAAACCCACGCGGACACGGGGAGAATATACGAATTCCTCACAGAAACACCTACCGACCTGGCAGGACCAGGGCTGGCAGTGTTCTTGCTGTGGGGCTAACAGTGCTAACTACTGGGCCTCCGTGCCGCCCGATCTATAATGAAGGAGGAGAACGGGGAGAAGGGGGGTTTCTTCCAAACGAAGATAAAGTGGACTGAAAACTGTGGTTATTTATAGTAGCTTAAGGCTCATATGATTGGATGATACTGATTAGCTTAATATGAGACCGGCTGTGATAAATCATAAGCACATGATCCTCTCGAAATTAGTTAATGAATAAACCTCACTTATATCAAAGAAAAGTAGGACCTAGGTAATATGTGAATATTTTGGTTTCAAAGTCACAGACACTGAACAAAAACAGGTAAGAATTGTAAGGATTTGGAAGAATTGTTGCCACAGCACAAGGAAATACAACAACCAGCAACTCAAAAAGCACCACAGGCAGCTATATGAGGAGTGTCTTGCTAAAAAGTCAACTAAAAGTATTGTCAGTGACACTCAATAGTTGCAATCTTAAGTTCAACTTGTTTAAAGAAAGGAGAGGTCATTTACTGTGTTTACTGTTTGCTCAACAGAAAAATGAGTGTTTAATTTCTGAATATTTAAAAACAAATTTGAATAAATGTTGGAGTAGTTAATATCTTTTCAACACTCACTGCATTTTAGCAGTAAGAAGCTGCAATACAGATCATTGAGCTGAAGCTTGACTACAAATTTAAATCACATATCAAATTGAAATCGCAATCTCTGTCAATAAAATCGCAATTAGATATTTACAGAAATTGAACAGTTTTAGCAGCGGAGCAGATCTACTCCACCAAGACCAAATACATGAACATTGGCACACAGTATATATTCATTATCATACTAAATCCCAAGAGTGTTCATGACAGAAATATTATTAATACTACCAGTTCAACTCATATAGATTTACACTTTTTGACAATTTTTGTTACTTCAATTGCATTTTTTAAAGTTATAAAAAGTTTAAATTAATATGTTTAGTCTGTTTGATTGAGGTGTTTTGATTCAACAACAAAAAAAAAAACATTGTATTTGGAAAAAATAATAATAATTATATAATTAAGGCAGCAAAAATTGTTTAGTGTATACGTTTGAGGCAATAATATGCACCCTTTAGGTACTGAAGTCTACATTTTAAAAAGGTACTATCCCAGTGACAGTTTATAGCTCTTTTTCTTTGAGTATAGGTATAGTATAGTGCAATATATACATCTGCTGCATGCCGAGTTGCATTTCACAGCTGCATCTCGCTGAATGCATATCCAAAACACAATCGAACCACAGCGTTTTCCCAATTGTTGTAACTACAGGCTTATTATATTTCCATACAGCACTTACCAACAAACTCATGCACGAGATCCTTCACCAGATGTCCCACAATCGCGTACGCCACAGCCACCACTACCAGCGCAGCCATGACCAGATAAAGCACCGCTTTGGGCAGCGGTATCGAGTCCCTCTGGGGTGTCCTGTAGTCCGTGTACTGCAGGTCACCCTCCGAGTACGAGTACTGAAAAACATGCTCCATCCCGGACGTGTGATTGGAGTTCAGCGGCGGATGACTGGCGCTCATCCCGCTCAAGTCGGGCTCCAGAGCGGTCACCATAGTGCTCGTCACCGCCTCCACCCGATCCATACTCTGATGGACAAACCCCGCTGATTTATTCACAAGAGGCAAGATCTGGGAGAGAAAGTAGCTCCAGTCCTTGATGGCTGTGGTGTTGCATAAAAACATAATGCCTTTGGATGTTAGCCTGTCGCTTCTAGTGGAAGTGACCTCCGGCATCACCAGTGGATGTAGATGCGCCAAACTCTTGCTGAAGTCCCGTTCAGTTCATGCCTCTTTCCACATGCAATACATCAGCAGGCTATTTACCTGGCTTTATAAGAAAGAAACTGAGCTAAAATGATTTGTACATAATAATATTGATAAAGTAAAACGTTTAATGAACATTTCATGAACATTCAGAATTCAGTTGTCCTATTTTCCACACACAAACAGGACATTTAAACAGATTAAATGTTCTGTAAATGAATGAAAATGCTGCAGAGCTTTAATTAATGCGTATTCTGTTCAGATGATTCCCAAATTTAAAGTATTTCCTATTATGCGACAATAGCATTGATGTCCAGACAAAAAAAAGTTGCAAAGAGGAAAAAAAGTGGAGATTAATTCAGCAACTCTCTCTTTATATTCGTTTCAATTATCTGAAGAAAGTGTTTCACTTTTGTTCACGTTTATAAAGATCATTCGAGGAAAATAAATCTTGTATGCAAAATTAAATGAAAGCAATCATTCTTTGAATGAATAATAATGCAGTGCGATATGAATTTTGAGTATGAATGATAATAAACCATACCTGTGTTCAAATGAACGTCTATTCATAATAAAATACAGCGTTCCCAGAGAAAAAGTAGTGCCACATAGACTAAATAGGATATTTACGACGATCGTTCGCGTCCATAAAAAGTCGTAAATGCATATCCCTCAGCAGGTTACATCTATCCGTCCTTTGCATTCGTCTCATTAAAACCCCCAAATTCGTGTCATTCTCAAAGAAAGAGTTTCCATGTGAAAAGGGTCACCCAAGACGATCGTTTTAGTCCACAAAAAGTCCTGAAGAGTAATAATAATATCACTCAGCAGTCTACACGGTGACGAGCCGATCAAATATGCCGTCAACGCGTCAGCATTTTCCTCAGGCTCGCGCGTCAATTTTCTATGCTGGAGGTGGGAGATTCAAAGCTGAACGCGTTGGACATTTTAACGAAGGTCGGATTAAGCGAATCTCACCCCGTGCTGACCTGAAAAACGTTTTTTGCATCCTGTTTTTTCTCTCAAGGTAGCGTAAGGACGCCGCGCCACTCTCTTCCAGCCACCACTGAGAGCGCGCGCAAATCAGCACTGAGGGGAGCGCGTGAGGAATCCTCATTCACAAAACCCCGGAGGTATAACTTTGACAAAACAATCATGATGGGTGTCATGTTTTCAGTAAATGACTACATCATTTGCTTACTGTGTCTTATGTTTGGCTAATATTTATTTTCATGAAGGACACGGCTGAAGGAGACGAGGAGACGTCAGTCATGTTTTGCCAGTACTGGTTTTGCAGCCAATAAATAATCGCATTTATTCACTCACCATAGCTAGCCAGGGTAATAATGTGACACCAGGCTCAACAGCTTGTGGTCAACCACTGCTAAATCACAACTATAGGAGTCGTGTGCTCCTATTTTTTTCTGATTATTCTGATAAGAGATAAGGAGAAAACATCACATCCTCCATGTGCTGACATGTGATTTCATACTACAAAATATAACTATATTATATAAAGGAAAAATAGTCTATAATTGTGATCAACTTCACTGACAGGTTAGCATCAAAAATAGCCTACTATAATGAATACTTTCTGAACATTTCATATTAGTATAGCATGCAAAACTGAGGGTCTTATACACTAAAAATGCTAGGTGTTTTAACCCAAATTTAGGTAAAAGATGGATTAAACCAGCCGTTGGGTGTGACAAATAATTAACCCATTTTAAAAAAAAAAGTGTATCTGGCAATCAACATGGTCACGCTTGTGTAATTTGTTTCTAAAATAGTTATGATAACTTGTCATGTGTTTAAGCTGGAATACCAGACTGGAAAAGTTTGAGCGGGTACAAGATGGTTTATTTTGCCATATAATTTTATACTCTTGTAGTGATATAAAATAACAAAATTCACAACTACAAGCCTTCATTGATATTTATACAGTAATTTTCACCAAACAAGACACATAAGATATCATTAAATTCTCAGCTCTTATAATTCCCAAGAGATATTTGTGATTGATAGATTTTAGCAACCCACAATGTGCAAAGCATGGATAAGGAGGTAGAGCTTTTCCTATTTTCCTTCATTCATTCATTTTCCTTCGGCTTAGTCTCTTTTTCAGAGGTTGCCACAGAGGAATGAACCGCCAACTATTCTGGCATATGTTTTACGCAGCGGATGCCCTTCCAGCTGTAACTCAGTACTGGGAAACACCCATACACACTAATTTTCTCTCTCTCTCACACACACACACACACACACACACACACACACACACACACACACACACACACACACACACACACACACAACACACACACAACGGCCAATGTAGTTTATTCCACAGTGCTTGTGTTTGGACTGTGGGGGAAACGGGAGGAAACCAACGCCAACACTGGGAGAACATGCAAACTCCACACAGAAATGCCAGCCTGATCTCATGAGAAAATTTAAGTAGTTTACGTTTTCTCAGTTTGATTGTACGAATTAGATCGTACAAATTCATACGAATTAGCCACTAAATCAAAAAGTTACGAATTGCCGTGAGATTGTGTTGTAAATGTCAACTGGCCCGGCCAGGACTCGAACCAGCGACCTTCTTGCTGTGAGAATTTGTTTTAGATTTTAGTATGAAATCTGTATCATGAATTTTGTTTGGACTTAAACATGTGATCACATTGCATATTGATTTGACTAGACAACTATTAAGCATAATGGAGTTAAGTAAACATTTTCTTTAAATACGATCAAAACCTCCTTCAATATACAATGGCTAGGAAACTACCTAAACAAAACACTAAATAAAAGTAAATGAAGTGAATGAATAAAATCAGTTCTTATAAAGCCATCAAGTTTACACTGTCATGATCAGAATGTTTCAAACTCATTGCAGTTTTTGACCCATTTCCAAATACATAGACCATTTATTAAAGGTTAAATTTAAATCGCTATTTAATTGATTGTTAATTCTATTTGAAAGTTGACATTGCTGATCCATAACTGTCAACAGTGGCATATAAATATAAGGGATATCCTAGGGGTGGGGTTCGGTGGCATGCCTCCCTTTAAAAATCGTACATTTTAAAACCGGCCACTTTATTAGGTACACTTTACTAGTACCGGGTTTAACTCCCTTGCTGCCTTAATCCTTCATGGCATAGATTCAACAAGGTACTGGAAATATTCCTTAGAGATTATGCTCCATATTGACATGATAGCATCACGCAGTTGCTGCAGATTTGTCAGCTGCACATCCATGATGAAAATCTCCCGTTCTACCACATCCCAAAGGTCATTTGAGTACAGTGAACTCATTGCCATGTTCAAGAAACCAGAGTGAGATGATTTGTACTTTATGACATGACGCGTTATCCTGCTGGAAGTAGCCATCAGAAGATGGGTACAGTGTAGTCATAAAGGGATGGACATGGTCAGGAACAGTACTCAGGTAGGCTGTGGCATTGACACGATGCTCATTTGGTATTCATGGGCCCAAAGTCTGCCAAGAAAATATCCCCCACACAATTACACTACCACCACCAGCCGGATGGATGGTGGTGTAATGATGCAAGGCAGGATGGATCCCTGCTTTCATGTTGTTGAGGCCAAATTCTGACTTTCCAAATGTGGCAGCAGAAATGGAGACTCATCAGACCAGGCAATGTTTCTCCAATCTTCTATTGTCTAATATTGGTGAGTCTGTGTGAATTGTAGCCTCGGTTCCCTGTTCTTAGCTGACAGGAGTGCCATCCGAGGGGGTCGTCTGCTACTGTTGTCTAAGAAATTTGAGATCTGAAGAGACATAGCGAGCGGCTCCTTGTGGATTCACGAAAATAAAAACTATAAAGAAACAAACAAAACAAACTTACCTCCTGGGACATATTTGGCGCTCTCCAGAAATGTATATAGAGCTACGTTTTCAGAATGAGCATGGACTGAACAAATAAGTCCCCCTCCCCCCAAAAAAACCTCAAGACTTGTGTTGTTTCAGCTCATTTTAAATAAGTAGTTTGAACAAAAAGCGAATGTCATCTTTTTAGTGCAGGATAAAATGGAAAAATATGTGAAAATCCCGGGAAAAACAGGAGAGTTGACATGTGCACTGAAAAAAAAGATTTTTGCTATAATGTCAATTTATATGGGCTGAATTTAAACATACAAATTAAATTTTGTAGTTCAACTTAATTTGTTTGTTTAAATTCAGGCCAAACAAATAGTTTGCAACCACTTACCTTAAAATAAATTTAGTAAATCGATTTTTTTTTTTCAGTGTATGCTAGTCAGGAAGGAATCATCCGTTTAATGCCTTCAAACTTGTCTGCAGTTGGACATGGTCTACTGTTAGCTGAAGGGTTCATCGCTGCTGACCCTCTTCTGAAAAACAGCACTAACCTCTTTCACTTTCCTCCACAGGAGGTCATCCCGTCTGTGCTTGTCAATTACCTCCAGTGATATTTTGCACACCTCAGCCGTCGCGTCCCCAGCTTTCTGATGGGCTGGACTCAATTAAGAGCGTATCAGAGCTTTAAGAAGAAGAAGAAGAGGAAGAGACACAAGTCACTGACCTCACGCAGAAAAAAAAACATCCAAATCGGGTGGAGGCTTTTGTCACGGTGCTGAGAGGCGTTTTGTGAAAGCCTGAGAAAGATGTGATGGATTTCCTGGTCGCAGGTTTGATGATAAATATCATAAAAAGCATTTATTAAAGCTTGCAATGGTCCATCTCCTTCTCTGCCAGCGAGATTAACATCCTGCAGGGAAGAAAAACAGATTTTATTACATTTTGTTGTGCATATATTGTTTTTTTTTTTTAGACCACACCAATTGATTTTGCTTATCAGTATCAAGATAATGTCTTATAAATGAATGGCTTCTTATTATTGCTTTTCATTATTTTGGTAAGGAATGTCGACTGCATGCCATGACAAGTTTACAGCAAACACTTTTCCAACATATCCAAGCAGTTTTCACCCTGGAGAATATGGTGTTGGAATGAGATGATGTTTCTCCCACTTTTAGGCTTGTTTTTCTTTGATTACCTAAAGATGTTCTGTTTTTTAACCTATCTATCTATCTAAGCAAGGAAGTCGCCTCATTACACTGTAAAATAGTATACAGTGCTCAGCATATACAAGTACATCCCTCACAAATCTCTCTTTTAAATTCATATTTTTAATAGGAAGCTACACTGTATTTGTGCATATACATTAGATTAGTCAGTACTGAAGCCAAATCTGGAGCTTATCCCACAAAATAACTTACTATAACGGTCTAAAAACTACTACACCCAAATTTATGTTGTGTACAAATACTAAATACACATTTAAAAAAAAAAAAAAAAAAAAAAAAAAAAATCAAGAGAAGCAAACAGAATAAAAATTTACTTGAAATTTTTTTTTTTGCAATCGTTTGCTTGAATTTAAGTGTATTATCTTTCAATTTAGAAATATGTTTGGTGACAAATATTATTTTAATAAATATATCTGTTTAATGAATCTGTATATTCACTGAGAAATAGATAAAAATATTCATTTTTAAAATGGGGTGTGGTCAATTATGCTGAGCACCGAGCACTTATTCTGTTTACCAATAGAAATGTCAAAATTCTTAGATCAGCACATTAACTGGGGAAATGATGTTTAATAAAATAATGTGTTATTGGTAGAAGTAAAATAAACTTCATTTAAAGGCAAAGCAATGTTCTTTTTCAGATCCAACATTTTTTTTTTTCATTTTGAAAAGCTAATTCTGACAGAAACTTAAAAGGCACCTATTTTACCCATTTTACAAGACCTAAGATAAGCCTTTTGTGTCTCCAGAATGTGTCCATGAAGTTTCAGCTCAAAATACCCATCAAATTATTTATGATAGCTTACAGAATCTGTCCTTTTTGCTGTCTGAGTATTCTGTAGCAGTTTTGGTAGCCTGCGGCTTTAAATGCAAATGAGTTCCTTCTCCACGCCCACCATTCCCATTGCGTGTCTGCTTCTCCAGCGTTACATCAGATAAACAGCAGTCAGTGATAGAGACAGACACGGATGAAGTTGAAATAAAGCTCATTAGTCAAAAATACTAAGTAAGTTTAATTGATGTATTTGTGCTGGAGTTTACATATGTGCGCTTTTGTGGCTGGGTTGATTATAGCGGTTAAGAATTAGATAGGTATTTTACTGTTTTTATTTACAAACATGCTGTTTTAATTACGTTTTAAAGTTATGAAACTGCGCAGAGTTGTAACACAAGTTTTAATCCCAGTTTATTTACAAATAATGTTGTGTGGACATGTGCATACATGTTATTATAGAAACATGGCACCTGTCAATCAACTCAGTGGACGGGAAAAACCACACTCTGCGTCACGTTGCGGTGGGCCTTAGAATCACTGGGATTTGGATCCTATTTCAATATCAGAAAATAAAAAAAAAGAGGTTTATTGTGTTTACATCACTCCAATTTGACTGTGGACACCTACACACACTGCTGTCCAAACAGCTTACAAAAGATTTTTTTACCATAGGTGCCCTTTAACTTAACGAAAAGCTTCTCTTTCTCTTTATTTTGTTTCTAGTACAAAAATATTTGAGAAATACACTAAAAAATGCTTGGTTCCACACAATTCCTTTTTACAAATGTAAATGGATTGAACATCTATTTATGTTTACCTATATTCTTTAAGAATACATGTGTAATTGTATTTTTAATTTTTTTATTTAAAATTCTACTTTTTGTATTAATATTATCTGTTATGCAACTAGGGTCTGAGAGTAATGCAATTTGATGTCCTGTACATGTGGTTGAATTGACAATAAAGCTGACCTTGACTAAGGGCTCTATTTTAACGATCTAGGCACAAAGTCTAAAGCACATGGCACAAAAGCATTAAGGCCATGTCTGAATCCACTTTTGCTATTTTAAGGACTGAAATTCGCTCTGTGCCCCAACGCATGGTCTAACAAGGTTGTGCTTATTCTCTTAATGAGTTCAGAGTGTGTTTTGAACATAACGTGCATTAAACCAATCAGAGTCTCAACTCCCATTACCTTTAAGAGACAGTTGTGTCGCGCCATGGCGCATTTGCTATTTACATAGTGGACTTTGTAAGTGGAAAAACTGAACACTTCACTAGTGAGAACGGTTAATCAGACCATCTGCAGCGCAAGGATAAAGAACAGCCTCCTCCAATCTGCCTCTTTTCTTTCACTCTTTACTTTCATGGAGTAAGAAAACGGTGTTGTACGCACTCCACTGAAGACATCCATTAGCCTACATATTTAATTTGGTTTGTTAAGTGCCATGATTTGTTTCAAAACTCTTTCTAAACTCAGTTATGATATCCAGCAAACGAATAAATGAACAATAAGAACGATAAGTTATATCCAACCACACATCCTATATGCCCTATATGGTGATGCAGACGTCTCCAAAACCCGTCGGTGGACAAATCTAAACTTGCTTTTATTAAAACAAATTTAAATATAAAGCCCCTTGACATGAAGCCAGTGGTTTTTATATTTATGTTGAAAAGAATAATTTTTGTAACATTTTAATCCTTTAATTTCTTTTTTTTGTAAAGATATTTCTGTATTGCTGTACATCCTGTGTGTATTAAGCAGTGTGTAAGCATTTAGATAGGCCAACACAATCTCACGGCAATTCATAAGTTTTTGATTTTGTGGCTAATTTGTATGAATTCGTATGATCTAATTTATACAATTTAGTACGATTTGCTCATCCCCCAATGACGGTTGGGTTTAGGGACGGGGTTAGGTGCCATGCCTCCTTTTTAAAATCGTACAATTTCGTTTGACTGAACTCGTATGAATTCGTACGAATTAGCCACAAAACTGACAAATGTAAAATACTTACATTTTCTCGTGAGATCAGGCTGGATAGGCGCATATAGGCGTATACATATTGCGTTCTGAGTTGGACTTTAGATTAGCTTTTAGCTGATCAACGGTGCCTATTTTAGTTCCTCAAAATAGCAAAGCGGCAACAATGTGCCTTAACACACCTCCTTTTAGGACCAGAACACCCATGCATCCACAAAGTGGTGCAAATGTGTTTGCTATTTAAACAGCGTGGCGCAAAACGTGAAAATTAGGGTTGCGCTGGTCTGAAAATAGCAACAAATCACACCAAACACGTCTCGCACTTTATTGTGCTGGGTGAATGATAGGGCCAACACGATCTCACGACAATTCAGAAATTTTTGATTTAGCGGCTAATTCGTACGATCCAATTCGTACAATTTAGTACAATTTGCTCAGCCCCCTGTGATGGTTGGGTTTAGGGGTGGGGTTAGGTGCCACGCCTCCTTTTTAAAATCGTACAATTTCGTACGACTGAACTCGTATGAATTCGTACGAATTAGCCACTAAACTGTCAAAACGTAAAATACTTACGTTTTCTCGTGAGATCAGGCTGGATAGGCGCATATAGGCGTATACATATTGCGTTCTGAGTTGGACTTTAGATTAGCTTTTAGCTGATCAACGGTGCCTATTTTAGTTCCTCAAAATAGCAAAGCGGCAACAATGTGCCTTAACACACCTCCTTTTTGGACCAGAACACCCATGCATCCACAAAGTGGTGCAAATGTGTTTGCTATTTAAACAGCGTGGCGCAAAACGTGAAAATTAGGGTTGCGCTGGTCTGAAAATAGCAACAAATCACACCAAACACGTCTCGCACTTTATTGTGCTGGGTGAATGATAGGGCCAACACGATCTCACGACAATTCAGAAATTTTTGATTTAGCGGCTAATTCGTACGATCCAATTCGTACAATTTAGTACAATTTGCTCAGCCCCCTGTGATGGTTGGGTTTAGGGGTGGGGTTAGGTGCCACGCCTCCTTTTTAAAATCGTACAATTTCGTACGACTGAACTCGTATGAATTCGTACGAATTAGCCACTAAACTGTCAAAACGTAAAATACTTACGTTTTCTCGTGAGATCAGGCTGGATAGGCGCATATAGGCGTATACATATTGCGTTCTGAGTTGGACTTTAGATTAGCTTTTAGCTGATCAACGGTGCCTATTTTAGTTCCTCAAAATAGCAAAGCGGCAACAATGTGCCTTAACACACCTCCTTTTTGGACCAGAACACCCATGCATCCACAAAGTGGTGCAAATGTGTTTGCTATTTAAACAGCGTGGCGCAAAACGTGAAAATTAGGGTTGCGCTGGTCTGAAAATAGCAACAAATCACACCAAACACGTCTCGCACTTTATTGTGCTGGGTGAATGATAGGGCCAACACGATCTCACGACAATTCAGAAATTTTTGATTTAGCGGCTAATTCGTACGATCCAATTCGTACAATTTAGTACAATTTGCTCAGCCCCCTGTGATGGTTGGGTTTAGGGGTGGGGTTAGGTGCCACGCCTCCTTTTTAAAATCGTACAATTTCGTACGACTGAACTCGTATGAATTCGTACGAACTAGCCACTAAACTGTCAAAACGTAAAATACTTACGTTTTCTCGTGAGATCAGGCTGGATAGGCGCATATAGGCGTATACATATTGCGTTCTGAGTTGGACTTTAGATTAGCTTTTAGCTGATCAACGGTGCCTATTTTAGTTCCTCAAAATAGCAAAGCGGCAACAATGTGCCTTAACACACCTCCTTTTTGGACCAGAACACCCATGCATCCACAAAGTGGTGCAAATGTGTTTGCTATTTAAACAGCGTGGCGCAAAACGTGAAAATTAGGGTTGCGCTGGTCTGAAAATAGCAACAAATCACACCAAACACGTCTCGCACTTTATTGTGCTGGGTGAATGATAGGGCCAACACGAGCTCACGACAATTCAGAAATTTTTGATTTAGCGGCTAATTCGTACGATCCAATTCGTACAATTTAGTACAATTTGCTCAGCCCCCTGTGATGGTTGGGATTAGGGGTGGGGTTAGGTGCCACGCCTCCTTTTTAAAATCGTACAATTTCGTATGACTGAACTCGTATGAATTCGTACGAATTAGCCACTACACTGACAAAACGTAAAATACTTACATTTTCTCGTGAGATCAGGCTGGATAGGGCCCAAAACTATTAAGTTGTCTAAAAAAAAAACTTAAGTATTGTGTTGTTTCAACTCATTTTAAATAATTAGCAAAAGCCATTGTTTTGTGTGTAAACTTGTTGTCTGAAAAAAACTGCATCAAAATTAAAGGGATAGTTCACCCAAAAATGAAAATTTCTTGTTAATTTACTCACCATCAGGTCATTGAAGTTATAGGTGACTTTTTTTCCCTTCAGTAGAACATGCATACAGGGGACCTAAATTCAAACATAACATTTATAAGGGGTTTAAACACAGTTGTGTGGCAGCAGTGTGAGAATATATTTTTTAATATCAAACTTTGAAGAAGCACTTTGATTGACATTCTTCCTTTGAACGTGTCATCACAGAGGGGGGAAAGCCCCGCCCACTAGTGATGATCTCTCGCTCGTTAGCATAAACAGCCCTGACCACCAGTTTTCACCTGCTATAGATCATGTCAGCAACTAAGAGCATTATAAGACCCAATCCCACTTCTATTTTTGTACCCCTACCCCTTTGTTATGGGGAAGGGCTTTAAAATTTAACCCTAGGAATAGGGACAGCACTACAGCACCTGCACACGTCATCATATGTCATTGCGATCTCTTGCTTCATGTGAGATCAGATGATCAAGACTGCTGTAGTTATTCCAGTTGTGTTATTTTCGGTGTTTATCTTCAGGAAATCACTGAAGGTGTATATCTTGTTATCATTACAATCTAATGTCGCAATAAGATCATAACTGTACTGTGCATTTACACCGTGGGTATATTCATCTATGTAAACACACAAACACAACATTAATGTTATAGCAGACACTGTAAAAAGCCCATTCCCAGCCACTTGGCATTACTGAGAGGGTATTCGAGTGTTATCTAGTCAGAATGTTGTGGGACTGCTGTAGAGGAGTTATTATTAGGGATTGTAGATCGCGAAATCTAGCAGTTTTTATTTTAGTGTTTTTTTTTTTTTTTAAAGCATGACGGTAAAACATGAACGCGGTTATGAATATATTAAAACATGTGCTTGTTTGTTGTAAAAATTTGTATTTATGGCAAAAAAAATACTAATTTGTGGATCTCCTGACTTTCCGGTGCAGCTGTGGCTGGTGTATTCTGGGAAATTTTCATACCCCTTGGTTTAGAGTGTGGTCCTGAAAAATCTTCATTTGAAGGGGTATTTAGCCCTTTACCTTAGCCCTACGCCTTCAAGCTTTGGGGAAGGGCTAAGGGGTAGAATTGGGATTGGGCCTAAGTGTGAAGTTTTAGACGCACAAATGACCCCTGTAGTCTCCATAGACTGCCTTCTTCTGAGACACTTCTATTCACATGTTTAGTTTGTCACAGAGATAACTTTAGTCCTGTTTTGAATCTGCCACTATACTGACACACAGGCATTTGTCGCTCCGCCCTCTTATGAAATGAGCACAATCTCATTTGAATTTAAAGCAACAGTCACCAAAGCGGCACATTTTGGATTAAAGCCTAAAAGGGTCAGTTTCAGTCAGTTTTTACAGTGTGGTCATCCCCGAATCTAATAATCATGAACCTCGTTAAGTTTTACTGATTTAATGCAGTGAAATCTCGGCAGCGACAGTAATCTATCAGATGGAAAGCTCTGCACTGTATGAATAAAGCACTCGTTATCATGCGGTGAGTTTCTCTCAGGTTAGATGAAAGGTTTTCCCATCATTTTAAAGGCATGCGCGTTGAATATGGAGATATTCTGCCCAGATAATCTGAGCTGAATGGCTTATTCAGAAACATTTTAATCCTCTTAAATAGTGTGCTAATTTTAAGCTCTGCCATGTCAGAGAATGTGCCGCTCTCCAGATGTGCACATAGCATTAAATAACTAGGCATTTTTGTCAGAGGACGAGCACTAAACCTGATGTTGATGAACAGTATACAGTGAGAACCAGACCAAAGAAAATAATAATATTTGTATGATTATAAATAGAGGGCGACACTCAGTGGTTAGCACTGTCGCCTGACAGCAAGAAGGTTGCTGGTTCGAGTCTCGGCTGGGTCAGTTGGTATTTCTGTGGAGTTTGCATGTTCTCTCCATGTTGGTTTCCTCCAGGTGCTGGTTTCCCACACAGTCCAAACACATGCGCTATTGGGGAATTGATGAACTAAATTGGCCATAGTGTATGAGTATGTGTGAAGGTGAATGTATGAGTGTTTCCCAGTACGGGGTTGCAGCTGGAAGGGCATCCGCTGCGTAAAACATAAGCTGGAATAATTGGTGGTTCATTCCGCTGTGGCGGCCCCTGATAATTAAAGGGAGCCACTGTGTCACCCTTAAGTAAATAAATACACAAGCATTACATTAAAGTTACACAATGTTACTAGTAGAGTTACTAGAGAAGAAAGTACCATTTTTCATGAGGATAGTTTTAAAAAAATAATTATGTTTTAGACAGAAATATAATTTTGCTGTGGTTACTAACTCATAAGGGTGGTCTATCAATATCGGGTAGTATTTTGAACAAATGTAGAACAACTTCAAAATAATTTCCCTTTAAACAAAAATTGCACATTGATACTTTTGACCCCGTCAGTAAAGATGAAAGTAACACACGGGTGGGTCAAAAGTACAATATTTGATAGATTTACTGGCTTAATCTTGTGTTTTAAACATATCTGACTATGACTTAGTTAATGTTCACATATTTGGCCATTTAACAATATTAACCTGCATTTTGATTTAAAATTTTACTTCCATCAAATGTTTCAAAAGCAACCCAACAATGCAAAATATAAACATTTTGTACAATTTTTACATTTTCTTAATTATTATTATTGGCGATATGCTTTAATTTTATAAAACATCTAAATCCAAACACTGCAAACTCTAATGTGGAAGCAAAAAAAAAAAAATGCGTTCTGAATATTAGGATTGAGGGCGCAGTGGGTAGCACGTTTGCCTCACAGCAGGAAAGTCGCTGGTTTGAGCCTCGGCTGGGTCAATTGGCATTTCTGTGTGGAGTTTGCATGTTTCCTCCAGGTGCTCCGTTTTCCCCCACAAGTGCAAAGTCATGCGATACAGGTGAATTGGGTATGGTAAAATTTACCGTAGTGTATGCGTGTGTGTGTGTGAATGAGTTTCCCAGTGATGGGTTGCAGCTGGAAGCAGGGCTGGTGCGTCCATAGAGGCGACCTAGGCCACCCACCTAGGGCGGCATATTAGTGAGGGGCGCATAATCACACAGACCTTCGTGACCATCACAACCCCCCCACCCCCCAACACTGGCTGAGGGTGTCGTGACAGTCCTTTACCTAGAGCAGCAGTTCAGCTTGCTCTGGCCCTGGCTGGAAGGGCATCCGCTGTGTAAAACATATGCTGGATAAGTTAGCGGTTTATTCCGCTGTGGCAAACCCAGATTAATAAAGGGACTAAGCCAAAAAGAAAATGAATGAATGAATATTAGCAGTGGGACATAAATAACAGTGTTAGTTTGGTCCACACAGGAACTCTTGCGATTTAAAACTGGTTTACTTTTAAACTGAAAATCTCAGACAATGCAAACTCAAGGATGTGTTATTGCACTGAATAACCTGTAGATTGATCATTAGTGTGCATGAAAAGAGAAACACAACTTATTATAAGGAGAAAAGAAGCGATACAATAATTTACTTCTGCACTTAAAAATTGAAATTCGCAACTAACCATGGGAAACGGTCCCTAAATCAGCTGATATTTGGCAGCTCCATCAAAGGTTGCATGCTGAATGTGCTGTTATAGTCTGGAAAGCAAATGTTATCAGGGCTTCAAGAAATCGCTTTGTTATTTTTATCTCATCTTCCCATGTTACTCTACTATAAAATTACTAAAACTAAAGTTGAAAAAGCAGTTTCCTATTAAACATATTTCGATGTTAAACTAACATAAAAAAGCTGACCTTGATCACAGCAAGAAGGTCGCTGGTTTGAGTCCCAGCTGGGTCAGTTGGCATTTCTGTGTGCTCCAGGTTTCCGCCACAGTTCAAACATGCGCTATAGGTGAATTAGATCAACTAAATTGGTCGTAGTGTATGAGTGTGTGTGTGCATGTGAGCGTGTATGGGTGTTTCTCAATACTGGGTTGCGGCTGGAAAGGCATCCGCTGTGTAAAACATATGGTGGAATAGTTGGCAGTTCATTCCGCTGTGGCACCCTGTATGAATAAAAGGACTAAGCCGAAGAAAAATGAATGAATGAATAAAAAAAAGGTTTAAAAGCTTCTAGTGCACTGGTATTTAAGTTCTTTTCTTTGAGAGAGTTTGTCCCAGACAGTTGTACTGTTTGCTCTTATCATGTTTCATTCATAACCTTTTTGTCCCACCGCGGGACGGCACATCTGGGTGTTTTTTGTAGATCTAGGCCAGACGTTTCATCATGCGGGTCCTCAGAGGAGACGTTACAGATCTGCTGTTTATCTAAAGGACAAGACCAGAGTAAATATCACATTAGTGCACATCCTACAGCATCCCTAAAAACATCTGAATATGCAAATGAACAGAGCGTAAACCAATGATATTTGTCCTCATGTTTGAAGGTCAGTAGATGACATTCTTTTCATTTCTGATTGATATGCAGTTACATTCATAATTATTAGCCCCCTTTGATTTTATTTTCTTTTTTAATATTTCCCAAATGAAGTTTAACAGATTCAGGAAATTTTTACAGTATGTCTGATAATATTTATTCTTCGGCAGAAAGTCTTATTTGCTTTATTTCGGCTAGAATAAAAGCAGTTTTAATTTTTTAAAAAACCCTTTTAAGGTCAATATTATTAGCCCCTTTAAGCTATATATTTTTTCAATAGTCTACAGAACAAACCATTATTATACAATAACTTGCCTAATGACCCTAACCTGCCTAGTTAACCTAATTAACTTAGTTAAGCCTTAAAATGTCACTAAGCTGTATAGAAGTGTCTTGAAAAATATCTAGTCAAATATTATTTACTGTCATCATGGCAAAGATAAAATAAATCAGTTAATAATTCTGTTTTCAACTGTATATATATATATATGGGTTTCTGCAGGGTCTTAAAGAGCCCCTACTGTACATGAAATAGGGTCATCCAACAACGTATATGTATATGTAACAATGTATATATATATATATATATATATATATATATATATATATATATATATATGTATTCTTGTCACTGCAAGAAGGTGCTGGGCCACTGCTGGGCCAGTTGGCATTTCTGTGTGGAGTTTGCATGTTCTCCCCATGTTGGCGTGCGTTTCCTCCGGGTGCTCCAGTTTCCCCCACAGTTCAAACACATGCGCTATGTGAATTGGATTAACTAAATTGGCTGTAGTGTATGTGTGTGAATGAGTGTGTATGGATGTTTCCCAGTGATGGGTTGCATCTAGAAGGGTATCCCACTGGGTAAAACATATGCTGAAATAGTTGGCAATTCATTCCACTGTGGTGACCTTTGAAATAGAGACTAATCCACAGGAAAATGACTAAATGAATGTATTAATGCTTGAAAACTACTTTGTCCTTGACCCTTTTGAAATGCACTCAAAGAAGTGTAGATTTAACAAACAGTAACAAAGAAAAGCCTATAACACATTTAAATAATCTTCCTGTATTACAAAACCCCCTCCCCCCACCAAATGTGCCCCAATACTCTGCACCTACACCGTCAGAAAGTCATCTTAACAGTGCAGCGAGGTGTATTTCAATAATTTGTGTGCTTCATTAAAGCCGTAAGTGAAGCGTTCTGTAGGTGCTTGTGATTCTCCAATCAGAGCTAATCAGCGCAGATTCATGCGAGCGTGGAGGAAGAGGAGCGTTTCTCTCCTCCTCGTGATCTTCGCCGCGTAATAAACACTCACAGTTGTGCTGCTTATCTCAGATGAAAATGCTCTGATGAAAATTGCTCTGTACTCTCGGCTCACGATACGCTCTTTAAATCAGGTATGACCTCGGCCGGAGCTGCACATGGCACATTGTGCGTGTTTTTGCACGTGTGTTTTTTTTTTCTCCACACGTCCTTGTCATTGGCTGCGTGCGTTCATGTAGCATCTCTCCTTAATGCATTTCTTTCATTCATTACAGAGCTTTCAGGTCTTGTTGATCGGATGGTCTATTTAGGGCTTGTCTTCTATTTGTCTAAGCTGCAATTTTTCTAATTCAATATTCTTGGCTTGATTTTTCATGCAGGACAAAAAATCTAAACATGTAGATGTGTTTACATGAGAGCAAAATGATGCACAGTCTTGCGTTTTGAAAACATAACAGATTTATTAGTGATTTATTTATTAAAACCGTATAAATAAACTTAATTGAAAGGGAAAGCAACATTATATTTCCTGAAGCAGCGATTGATATTTTTGTCTTGTTCTTGTTAAAGACATCGGGGTTTTTTTTCCAAAGAAGACGCGTTCATAAAAAATATAATAATTTAAAATGCCAAGAAAAAAAATCTACAGCTTAACATTAAATGTTAAACTTATAGAATTATATATTACTTAGTTCAAACTTCACTTTTATTGTATTTAAATTTGGAGTCATATCTATAATAATAATAATAGTTTTTCTTATAATTATTTCTGATGTACACTACCTGACAAAAGTCTTGCTATTCAAGTTTTAGGAACAGCAAATAATAACTTGACTTCTAGTTGATCATTTGGTATCAGAAGTGGCTTATATGAAAGGCAAAGACCTCTAGATTACGTTCATTTTACCAAAATAAAATATAATCATGTCTTGATTTTTAATTAGGATAGTAAGGTCTGACTTTGCTTAGACAAAAGTCTTGTCACTGAACAGAAATAATGTCCAGTATAGAATATAAAGTCATGCTGCAGTGGAAACAGAATGAATATTGTGTCTGACTCCATCATGAGCTTGGAGGACTGCATCCATACATCTCTGCAATGACTCAAATCACTGATTAATAAAGTCATCTGGAATGGCAAAGAAAGCGTTCTTGCAGGACTCCCAGAGTTCATCAAGATCCTTTGGATTCATCTTCAACGCCTCCTCCATCTTACCCCAAACATGCATAATAATGTTCATGTCTGGTGACTGGGCTGGCCAATCCTTTAGCACCTTCTTTGCTTTCAGGAGCTTTGATGTGGAGGCTGAAGTATGAGAAGGAGCGCTATCTCTCCTGTGGTTTGTAATGTAATGGGCAGCACAAATGTCTTGATACCTCAGGCTGTTGATGTTGCCATTAACCTTGCAGATCTCTCGCACGCCCCCATACTGAATGTAACCCCAAACCATGATTCACCAAACTTGATTGATTTTTATGAGAATCTTGGGTCCATGTAGGTTCCAGTAGGTCTTCTGCAGTATTTGTGATGATTGGGATGCAGTTCAACAGATGATCCATCTGAAAAATCTACCTTCTGCCACTTTTACAAATGATAAACTAGAAGTCAAGTTATTATTTGTTGCTCTTGATGACAAGACTTTTGTCATGCAGTGTAGTTTTTTTTACTTATTATATTTTTAATTATTATATAACTAGCTAAAGTCAAATGTTTTCATCTAAAAAAAAAGGTTTAATCTTTGTTCTTTTAAAAACATTTTATTTTTCTGAATTTAGTTTCAGTTCAAACTATAATTATCCTTTAGTTTCATAAAAAAAAAAAAAAAAAAAAAAAAACTCAAAAGTTTTAACTTTAACAATCCTTTTCAAATGGTTTAAAATGCAAATACATTTAAACTTTTTTGATGAAAATCTTTTTGTGCTGGTCTGAAATGGATGTTTGGGCGCATTGTTGGTGTGTTGTTATTTTGAGGCAACCGAATTAGACCCATGCCATTGCCCAACTAAAAGTTGCTCTAAAGTCACTTGTGTAGTTTTTATTATTTAAAAAGCATATATGTTATGATATGTGCACATACACGTTAATTATTACACACTCAGGGATGCTCAGCAGCCCACAAGCATCTTTAAATAATCATTCATTCATTTTTCCTTTGGCTTAGTCCAGGGATGGGCAAACTCGATCCTGGAGGGCCGGTGTCCCTGCATAGTTTTGCTCCAACCCTAATCAAACACACCTGCTTTTAGCTTTCTAGTGATCTTAAAGACACTAATTAGGGTGTTCAGGTGTGTTTGATCAGTGTTGGAGCAAAACTCTGCAGGGACACTGGCCCTCGAGGATCAAGTTTGCCCATGGCTGGCTTAGTCCCTTTATTTATCAGGGGCTGCCAAAGCAGGATGAACTGCCAACTTATCCAGCATATGTTTTACACAATAGATGCCTTTCCAGCTGTAACCCAGTACTGGGAAACACCCATACACTCTCATATTCACACTACTACACTACAGCCAATTTAGTTCATTCAATTCACCTACAGCGCATGTGTTTGGACTCTGGGTGAAACTGAAGCACCCAGAGGAAACCCAAGCCAACGTGGGGAGAACATGCAAACTCCACACAGAAATGCCAACTGATCCAGCATGGAAAGCTGCTCTAAAGTCATTGGCGTAGATTTTATTATTATTTAAAAAGCGTGTTATTAGTGATTTGTGTCTACAGGTGGGTTCACGTACATACATGTTGCTTATTACACACAAAGGGATGCTCAGCAGCTCACAAAGATCTTTAAATATAAAAAGTTAAAGGATTAAAATTCATTAACTTTGCTTCGGCTTAGTCTCTTTATTCATCAGGGATCGCCACAGCAGAATGAACCATTAACTATTCCAGCAGATGTTTTATACATTTTATACAGTTATTCCAGCTGAAACCTAGTACTGGGAAACACCCCGAGAAACCCACGCCAACATGGGGAGGACATGCAAACTCCACTCAGAACTGGCCCAACTGAACTAGCAAACTTCTTGCTGTGAGGCGACAGTGCTAACCACTGACCCACCATTTGCATGTTCTCCCCGTGTTAAAGTGGGTTTCCTCCAGGTGCTCTGGTTTCCCCCACAGTCCAAACACATGCGCCATAGGTGAATTGAATAAACTAAATTGGCCGTAGTGTATGTTGGGTGTGAATGCAAGAGTGTGTGGGTGTTTCCCAGTACTGGGTTGCGGTTGGAAGGGCATCCGTTGCGTAAAATATATGCTGTATAAGTTGGCCATTTAATCCACCGTGGAGTCCTTTATTAAACAGGGAGTAAGCCTAAAAAAAAATGAATCAATAAACAAAAGCATTGTGCATTTAGGAAGTGAGTTTCACACAGGTGAGTGGGCTTGACAAACCACCTGTAAAAGCTTTTTTCTTTCTCTAAAAAAACTCTTTTTCTTCTTACTTTAGCACTTGATTCTCTGAGCACCAGTGCTTAATTTGTAAATTGCGAGGTCCCGGAACAGATCGGGGTAACAGATCCGGGATGCTACCAGAGGAGGGGGAGGTATTAGAACATTTGCGCAATCAAATTGGTGGGCCAATTTAAAAGGCACCTATCTTGCAAAATCTACTTTTCAAGCTGTTTAGACAGACATATGTGTATAGACCGTCATATTAGGGTGATATAAACACACCCAGTCCTTTTTTTTCAATTTAACAACATAAAAATGGTGGACCAATTGGAGCGATTTTGAGATCGACCGCAGCTTGACGTAGGAGTGCAGTCCGATGCCCACTAATATTGATTGACAGGCGTGCATTACCATATCCTCAGTTTTTTGTTTCACGTTCGCCATTTTCAGCGTGTGAGAAAGCAATGTCACCAAAGAAACACCCTTGCTCTATTTTTAGATGTATGGCTCATTGGGCTCAACACAAGATCAACATTCACCACATGATCGCTCTCATCGGCACCATTGTTTGTAACTTTACGCGAGTTTGCAAACATGTGTACTTTTCATTGCGTCTTCCTTAAACTTCAGCCGTTTGCCTTTCCCGCGGTCACAGAAGCTCCCTGTCATCTTAACTAGTTGCGGCTGTAAAGTGCGAGCACGTTGCCTCACGTGCACGTCCCTCCATTGGAAATAACGACGTTGCCTTAAGCAGGTCACACACCAGAAGCGCAGCTCGGTGACCAGCAGCGTCGCGCCACGCAGCGCCATGCATTTTAAAATTCTAAACATAGGTTTCTATCAGGGTACACACAGCGGCGCCTCAAGTCAGCGGCTGTCAGCAGTACCCAGCCACGACTCAGGACACTGCTCATATTTCTGCCGCACCACAGAACGCCATCTGAATACTTTTATTTTAAATAACATGTGAATGTGCACGTCTGGTGTGCCGTGTCGCAGCTCTGAGCGGCGCATCCAGTGTGTGATGCCCTTTAGTGTTAGCCTCAGTCAAAGTTAATTAAGTGTGCGTGGTTATTAGTGTCGGTGTACAAGCTCGCAACTTTAAACTAGCACACAGTTGGCTGTAAAACTTTACGAACACTCCTGTAAACATTTACAAATGATTTTGTAATGAGCTCTCTGACACATTCTGGCATATTAGAAATATTGATTCCTCAACGGTAGTCTCAGTAGTAGGTCTGTGTCCGAGTTGTCCATGTACGGCTGAATGCTGGTCCTCGTTGCTTCTCTCTGTCTGCCTGTCTGTTGCCAAACACAGAGAGGGGGAGCTCTTGGCTCCGCCCCCTTGTTAAGTCTGGCAGAAAGTCAAAACTAATTTTCAAGTAAGGCAACACAACCCTAAAACAACGCCCTGTGTACACGCCCCCAAAATGATGCTTTTTAGCACATAATAATAAAAAGATCTGAATTGTGTTTTGAACTGAACCTAAACAGGCACACTCAGAAGAACCATAATATTAATATAAAATCTTTAAAAAGGGGGTAAACTAGGTGCCCTTTAAGTGAAATTCAGCTTGCATTAGTAGCTTTTATAGTGTGCATTTTTTAACTGGCACTTAAGGCAAACGCCAGTTGTGCCGCGCTCACGCTGTTCATTCCGCCCTTTCATGAATGAAAGGTATTTTTTTCATTGGTGTGTAAGCGCCAAATGGGAAAATCAGGAAAAGGAGGTACCGGATCACATTTAAGAAGTGCCGAATCCTGATCTGGCTTGCTCTGGCTCAAATTAAGCCCTGCTGAGCACTAACAGTTCCTCTGTATAATTAGCACTTCTTGTATGTATTGCCTCTTGTTGAATCGCTGAAGACCATCTCAATTTCAAGTTGCTTTAGCTGTATGACTAAATGTAAATGAATAGATATTTATGTTATTATTTTTACTCAGCTCAAACTATGCCATTGTGTTCCTGTCTTCATGAGCAAATGCTATTTCTCTTCTGAAATGCAAATCTGCTGGTGTTTTGGTGTCTCCATCTGCGCTGGCTGTAAGTGAGGTCATTGTAAACAGTGGGATGGAGAGCTTGTTTTGTTCTGTCTCTCGTAATGTTGGGAGTCCTCAGGTGAGCTCAGCACTAAAGCAGATTCAGTTTGAGCGTCGCATCTCCATTAGACACCCTTTATGACGTTCATTTCACAATGACCCGGAGGACTCTAAAAATAACATTAATGGCTGATGGGGATTAAGTCTTTGGGAACATGCTGTAGTGCGGATGTTTAGCCCTAAAGACTAAAACTGAAATCTGTTTGGTGTGGCTAGACAGACAGTAAAGACTCAGCTGTATCACTAAATAAATGATGCAATAGTCTCGGTTAAAAAAATGTTCACCCAAAAATGAAATTCTGTCATCATTTATTCATACTCCACTTGTTCAAAACCGGTTTGAGTTTCTTTCTTCTGTTGAACACTAAAGGTGATATGCTGAAGAGTGTTGGAAAAAAATAGTCATTGACTTCTATTGTATTTTTTTGTTCCTACTATTGATGTCAATGGATGTTTTTCCCCAACATTACTCAGAATTTCTTGTTTTGTGTTCAACAACAGAAAGAAAGTCATACAGATCTACTTGAGCGTGAGTAAATGGTAAGGAAATTTTCATTTTTGGGTGTGCTATTACCTAAAAAAACTATCTAAGATGAGTCGCTGAATTATTAGGAAAAGCGAGTCAATCAAAAAAAAAAAAAAATCTATAATAGTTTACTTTAGATCAAACAAAAGGACAAAGGATGAATGGAAAGAGTCAAAAATATGTTTTAAAAAGAAAAAAAAAGAGAACGATGAAAAAAATTGAGCATAAAAATGATACTTTCCAGAATATAAAAAATTTAGGGTAAAAATGACAACTGCGGTTGACTTAATTTCCCGGTTAAAAATACAGTAGAAACTACCATATTTATTTAGTTTATAGAGTTCATACGCAAATGCTTTGAACTATTTGTGTGAGTGAATAGTGAAAGTAAATTTTCATTTTGGGGTAAACCAGGAGTGTCGCTAGACCCAATTTACTGGCAGTAAACATCCCCAGTGCCCCAGTAAATGCTTTGAGATATCAGTTACTACATATGTAAGTGTATTTTTTAAGAGTGGTAATTCTGAAATAAAGACGTTACTCTCTATATTCAACTGAATCTATATCTATCTATCTATCTATCTATCTATCTATCTATCTATATATATATATATATATATAATTATTATTATTATTATTTTTTTTTTTTGAGGGGGGACGTGCCCCAGTAGAGATTTATGTCAAGCAACGCCCCTGGGGTGAACTATACCTTTAAGCAAGGAATAACTCAAGAGGAGTCATTGAATCATTACGAAAGGTAATGCATTTTCTTTAGTTGCATAGCACATTTAATACACAATGGTAATAAAATCATGATTTAAAAGAACAATAAACTATTGCATGTGTGTATGAAATCCTAACAAAATGGAATAATTAGTAAAAAAAGAAAATGAAGAAAACAATAGAGCATAAATATTGCACTGTAAAAACTGAAAATTTGAGGTAAAAAAATTCCAATTGTGGTTGCCATAATAGTACTGTAAAAATAGAGTAGAAACTACAATATTTTATTAATTTATAGAGTTAATACACCAATGTTTTGAAACATTTGAGTGCGAGTAAATGGTGATAGTAATTTTTAAGTTTGGGTGAACTATAACTTAAAGTAAGGAATAACTGAAGAGGAGTCATTGAATTATTAGAAAAGGCAATGCATTTTCTTTAGTTGCATAGCACATTTATTACACCAATGGTAATGAATTAGCTTTACGTATGAATAAGAAATTAAACAACAAGGAATTAAAATGAGTAAAAAGAATAAAAGAGAAAAAGACGATATGTAAAGAGAGCATAAATATTGCACTGCAAAAAAAAAAATGGACAATTGTGCTTACCAAAATTTTACTGTTAAAATACAGTAGAAACTACCGTAACTCGTTAATTCGTGAAATTTCTGCCACAAAACTATGTGGGCGCAGGCTTATAGGCCACCTAATCAGCTCCTGTGTCATTAACTACATGGCACAGGAAATTGGTTGCTGTCACCTCAGCAGCCAATGAGCTTGCTTCTTATCAGTTTAAATGTTCTGCGTCATTTTACGCTGTTAAGCTGCAGTGCGTTTTCGGAGACCCTCCTCCACCCCCAGCTCCACCTGTGTTTAGATCAGCTAGGGGGTTACATGTATAACATGTTTGCAGCAGCAGTGTGTTATATTTTCAGACGGCATGTCTCTTGCTTTGCCATAATAATCAGCAGCAGCAGAGTAGCAGATCTGTACCGCCTAGACCAAATACATCAACACTGCCATATACAGTTGAAGTCAGAATTACATAAGCTGTATGGAAGTGTCTTGAAAAATATCTAGTCAAATATTACTGTCATCATGGCAAAGATAAAATAAATCAGTTATTAGAAATGAGTTATTAAAACTATTATGATTAGAAATGTGTTAAAAAAAAAATAATTCTCTCCGTTAAACAGAAATTGGGGGAAAAAACTAAACTGGGGGGCTAATAATTTTGACTTAAACTGAACATATTCATTACCATGCTAAATCCGGAGAGTGTTCATGACAGAAACAGAGTTAATGTGCCAATGGTTTGATGTTCTTTTTTTCTGGTAAACTGTACCTTAAATAACAAGATTATTTAAGAAAGTCAAGGAAATTTGTATACATTTCATATACAATGGTAATAAAATATGCATTACGTATGTGCAAAAAATAAAAACAAGAAAAATTCAAATAATTAAAAACAGGTTAAAAGTGTATTAAAACAGTTTAAAAAATAATTATATAAAGAAAACGATACATAAACATTACACAAAGTGTGTCAATTTCTAGTAGAAACTTCCTATATTAGTGATCTATTATTTATACAGTAGCACTTTACAATGCACACTGTAAACCCAAAAAGCTTAGGTAACTCAAACCATTTGAGGAAATCGATTGCAACTCACCATTTAAGTTCAGAAACAAATCCTAATGTGTACTGTGAACTTAATCCACTTGAGTAAACGAAGCAATTTGAGCACAGTAAAACACGATAAACGAAGAGAACTCACACCAGACGAGTACAGTAAAACCCAATAAGGCAACTCAAACCATTTGAGTCAAAAAACTGATCTATATGAGTACAGTGAACTTACTCTATTTAAGTTGAAGTAATGAGGTATTTAATTAACTAATTACCTTCAACACGGAGTTCAATACTCTTTTCAAATGAATAGATTTAACTTTCAGTCAATTTTGAGTTAACTACACTCATTTCATTTGATAAAAAGTTGATTGTTGGGTTTTACAGTGCAGGACAGAGTTAAAGGGATAGTTCACACAAAAATTAAAAACAACTCACTATTTACTCTCCCTCGAGTGGCTCCAAACTTTTATGAGTTTTTCCTGTTGAACACAAAGGAAGAAATTGTTTTAAAATATGTATAAAAGAATGCATTGTTAGCATTTTAAAGGACATGTAAAACCTTCATGTTTCAGTAACTTGCAAGTCTGTTATGAGAATGTTTGCATATTAAAACGAAGTAATGATTTTTAAAGCAAATAAAAAATGACAAACAGAAGCATCCGAGCTTGACGTCAATTCATCACGATCATATGATTCACTGTTAATGAATTTGCTGAATGCTGTTCAAACCAATGGCAATTCATGCATGACATGCAATCTTAACTCAAGGCCAACATTTCAAAGCACCTTCATTTCAGAGAGAAGAAAAGAGGGTTTGCTGTTGTTTAATTGCTAATCTGTCAGCCTTGACTGCCTTCAACACCAAACATCAAAGGCAGATGAAGCTGTATACATTATTTATATGGAAACTTAAAAAAAATTGTTCTACTGTGATATCAAAAGTGCTTGAGAATGGCCCCGATGAATTAAAAGACAAACGTGTCAATAAAAGCACGTTTTCTTTTGCGTTTAAGCATCATGAAAGCAATCTCAAGAAGGAAAATGTAATGAAAAACTTATGAAAGTGAAACATAATAATGATTATTATATTTTCCAATAGGATTTCTCATTTAATATTCCATTTAGCTAAGAACTGTGTCACAATACGGAAAAAAAAAAAATTGGTTCATGCAGACTTTAAGGAAAAATCGTAAAAGAAATAAAATGTAAAATTAATGAAATAACATAGCAAAAACGTTAGGGGTGACGCAGTGGCAAACAGGTGCAAAACCCCCAGTGACAGACCAGTCCCTGCACTGATCCTGTTGGCTAGTCTGAATACCGGGCCAAAAACTTACTTGGACCCATGCCTGCCAACACTCCTGTTTTCCCCGAGAGTCTCCCGCGTATTTCAGACCCATCTCACGGAGCGTGATTTCGGCGACCGCCAGGAGTTGCTTCCTTGTTTTCTCTACCTTGCAAATTAAGTATTTAATTGTGTTTTGTTACTTGTAACTGCTTGTACTGTATCTGTTTAACTCTTTAAATTCTCATATTGCGTCTAACATCACGTTGAAAACATGACGCGTGCCACTTTGATTTAAATGCATTCGTGAGCTCGCGTTCCACTGCCGTTTGCCATTGCTATGGCCACCGTCAGCTGTTCCTACACACGTGCGGCGGACAAGGCTCAAAATAATTCAGCTTTTGCCACTGTGTGCCACAGGCGCTAGTAACTACTATGAAGCGTGTTTTGGGCAGCCGCTGTGATCGGATCCTATACCAATGTGGTTGAAATTACAGGAGTGTTTTGGGATAAATAACAAAACGGGAGGGTGGCAGGAGATGGGTCTGAATTACGGGAGACTCCCGGGAAAAACAGGAGTGTTGGCAGGTATGCTCATGTAGCTGTTTTACTCTGGTTGTGTGGTTTTTAATAAGACGACAGCAACGTTGGAGGTGTCAGGTTTGATTTATAACCAAATTGACAAAAACAAAAGGTAAAAGAAAATAAATACAAATAAATAGACCACAAAAATTAGCAGTCAAGACCAAACATTATAGTATACATCAGATAACTTGTAAAAGAAATATAATGTTTCACTGGTCACTAAATTAGTGAGCAATAGAATGAAAAAGTGTGTCAAACATTAAAAATTATACACAAACAAACATTTAAATTACAATATAAAATAAAATACATTAATATACACAAAATTATATTGCTTTGCAAACAGACCTCATTTAACACAACTCGTGTAAAACACAGATTTCAAACATCACTTAACAAAATATAGTAAACTTACCTGCAGAAACACAGAGCACAGTTAATATGCTGAAAAACGTCTCTCTCTTTTCCACTCTGCCAATTAGAAAGGAAAGTCACTTTAAGCACTAAAAATGTGATTATAACATTCATTTTCGACACATCATAGCTTTATCACATTTATACATCCACTGTCACATGAATTAACACAGTGAACTCATTAAATACGCTTGAAAATCCTTACCAGGCTCTCATTGGCAGAGCGAGAGAGCAAGCAACTAACTCAGTCAGCGGCGGATTCAATACTGAAGATGGCGCTGCCATCCACACACCGCATGAGTTACTGTGTGCGTCACTAACATGTGCTCTCCATAAAACAACATTCGCCGACATGGTTCCGCATAGAAAACTTTTCTACCAAAACTATATACAGTACATTATAATTATGAAAAGAAAATATAAAACAAGTAATTTTAAAAAGTAAAGTTTTGATGAAGTTCACTAATACTTTGCATTTGTATATTTTATACTTATCAGCCCAGCTACACTCACACAGACACTCTGCACTCTGACTACTTCAATGTTGTTGATAAGCCGTGGTGGCCATTTCACTCTGTCTCCCGCTGAACGCTTTTGACCAATCACAACAGGCTGTCATCGGTCCAATCAGATTAGCTTCGCGCTAAGGAGGGGTTTAGGAACAAATGAATCGATGAACGAATCATAAGGGAGTCTTTGGGATAATTAGGTAAAAATAAATGCATATTAAAAAACAATGAAAGTGGTTTTTAACCTTGCATGCAGATCAGCCTGTTGTTGGAGACCCTTAAAACTAAAATATGACCCTTTTTAATGTATAATAGGGGCTCTTTAAAGGTATTGTCTTCAGTTTAAGTGTATGTGCAAATACTGCATGTTGCCTTTGTAGGGCAGTATGGAGAGCCCTTATTAATCACTGTAGTGTTGCGGTTGTGTGCAATACTTTGATTTCTCCTCCTTAGCCTAAATACATCAACTTGGAGTGCTTTTATATGCCCCGACCAGATCTTTTATTTCACATGATGCGGCTTACATTCTTTAATACTTTTGGTTAAAGTTTCATCCGTCCCTTCGGGGTGGATACTCATTATACAAAGGAGTGGCCCAGAGATGCTCAAGCTTTGCCCTGGAACCATTAGTCTGTCAGTAGAGAATGGATGCGACTTGACCAATGGTTAAAATCCAGCTACACCCCAAAAAATCCTGGCAGAAGGTCTACCTCCAAGGAAGACCCCATTTCTGTACCCGCGTGACTCGCCACGTAAGTCCACATATCTTATTTTCTGACAAGTATAAACTCCAAGCGGCAAACTCCACACAAATGACAAAATGACTTCTTGAGAATCTCCATCTTCTCCATCCTCACAGGAAGAGAGATGAGAGAGACCCAAAGATGCAGGAAGAGAGACCCAAAGATGCAGGTATTAGTCTTGTGTTTTAAGCGGTGCCCCTTTTAAGGTACTTATCAATACTTGGTGGCTCTTAATAGTCGTGTACAGCTGAGTAAAATTTGCCATACTTTATCATTCATTCATTCATTCATTTTCTTTTCACCTTAGTCCCTTTAATAATCTGGGGTCGCCACAGCGGAATGAACCGCCAACTTATCCACCATATGTTTTACGCAGCTGATGCCCTTCCAGCCGCAACTCAACACTGGGAAATACCCATACACTCTTGCATTCACACACATGCACTACAGCCAATTTAGCTTATTCAATTCACCTATACCGCATGTCTTTGGACTGTGAGAAAACTGGAGCAACCAGAGGAAACCCACGCCAACATGGGGAGAACATGCAAACTCCACTCAGAAATGCCGACTGACACAGCCGGGGCTCGAACCAGTGACCTTCTTGCTGTGAGGCGATTGTGCTACCCACTGAGTCACCGTGACGCCCCCATACGTTATCTAAACTCTTAATTTCCTCGCTTTCTTTTTCTGTGTTTTTGTTTTATGTTTTGTACGTTTGGTTCGGGTTAGGGTTAGGGTTATGCGTTTGACTAGTTATTAAACCATTTTATAATCAAGTAGGATTGTCTTTGTTTTGCCTCAAGGAAATGGTCACTTTAACAGTAAAAGATCCCTGCTGTTAGCTTATTAAGTTTAACAAAACTTCTAAACTATTCATCTACTTCACAAGAAGCAAACAATTAAAAAGTCTGCTCAGATGAGAGGACTTAAATTAAATTAACTAAATTAATTCTGTATACTCAAAATTAATAATAACTTCTTATTATTAATCATTAATATTCATAAATTGAACTAATTTTGTTACACCACCAAAACGAATGTGTATGTATGTGTGTGTACGTGTGATTGTTCTGTACTCTACTGCAGAAATAGGTAATCTAATAAGAATGCATTTGTAATATTACCTTGTGTGTAACCAAAGCTATATACTGAAGACCCATTCATCTTCTATTCAGGGTATAGAGCTCATTTCGAGGAAAATAACAACAACAGCGAGTGCGTTGCTCTTCCTCTCACAAGTGATCTGCTTTATTCACATTTATCAGTCCTGCTTCGCCATCAATCCCGCTCTCTTTTATTGCTCCATTTATTGCCGGTGTATTGTACAGCCTGTCGCAGCTCTGGCCACTGTTCCTCTCAAGGTTATGTGTGATGTAAATTTCAGATCCATCACAGCAGCTGTCGGAAATGATGAGGGATCTCCTAAACTTTATTTAATACTTCCTGCCTAAAGAAGGCCAGTATCCCGTCCTTCATGGCTGACAGCGTTGGATTCTCTTTGTACTGTAATCAGTTTGTGTTCAGTTACTGTATTTATTAGCTTTTAACCAGTACAACCAGCATGTTCGTCATCTCAAAAGTGGCTAAATAGAAGAAAGTTGTAAACTTGACCTGACATGTCACCGTTTGGAACAGCTACATTGTCAAGATCTTAGCAACCACACAGCAACACTCTGGCAACCAATCTGAACACCCTTATAGCCCGTTTCCACTGAGGTGTATGGTATGGTACAGTACAGTTCGCAGTAGCGGCGCAAGCTTAAACGGGCACTCTAGGCAAACGGCAGTCGTGCTGCCCTTTCGCAGACGAAAGTGAATAACAGGGGGGTGGTGGTGTTGAGTCTCCATGCCACCCCTTGTAAGATACCGGCAGTCATGCCGCCATTTCACGGGCGAAAGTGAATAACAGGGAGGGTTGGGGATGGGGGTTGAGACTCCATGCCACCCCTTGTAAGATACAGGCGTTCGTGCCACCCTTTCGCAGACGAAAGTGAAGTGGCGTTAAGTCTCCATGCCGCCCCTAGCAAGATGCTGCCCTGGGCAATCACCCAATCACCCATGCATAAATCCGCCACTGACGATTCAGTACTCTTTTATGGCCGTTTCCTAAAGGTTTAGGTTCCTAGCTACCTAAAAGTGAACCATACCGTACCACTTTTTGGGTACCCTTTGCTAAGGGTACCAAGTACAACAAAAGGGCACCAAAAGGCTGAGCTAGACATGCAGCTGAACTCTTTTGGTTTACAGAGAAAGCCAGGAGAATGAAAACAAAGGAGGTGCCATTTTTAAAAACACAGCCGAGATATTTACACCATAATAATATATACATCTAATAACAAGCTATGGTCGACTCAAGCTCAAACAAACCTTGTCATCGTCTTGATGAACAGCCATAAAGCTAAGAAGAACAGCAGAACTACCCTGTGCCTCACAGTTTTTTACAAGGCCGTCTAAAGCGCGAGCGGTTTCGTTTTCTAGCATGCATTCACTGCACGTCTATATTTGAAATAACGAACTTCTTTAGCTGATATTAATAACGTGCACGTGATATGTATATATATATCCCTTCATAAACAAACTGTGAAGTGTGAAAAAACAGCCGGAAAAAACAAAGGAATAAATGATTCTTTCAGCAACCTAAAACATGAACAAACTGCCATGTTTAACTATTATCATCACCTTTTTGACTATTATAAACTCAGAATGATGGAATTACTTTCGGGCCATAATAATCAGGTCATAATAATCACCTTTAAAGTTCCTGCCAACTTCCGGGCAACTACTCAGAACGCTCAAGCAACTACACAGTCAACTGCACAACATACATTGAGGGAGCCTTCATGATTGAAATGAAAAACAAAATTTTTTCACCAAGGCAACCCGGCATGCTAAAACATAATTGGGTAAACTGGCAATGGGCTAGTTATAGAGACCAAAATAAATAAACATTCCAAGATGGAACATTCATTCATTTAATTCGGCTTAGTCTCTATTTCAGAGGTCACCACAGTGGAATGAACCACCAAGTATTCCAGCATGTGTTTTACACAGCAAATGCCCTTCCAGCCGCAACCCAAGACTAAAAAACACCTATAGATACTCAAACACATTTATACACTACGGCCAATTTAGTTCATTCAATTCCCCTATAGCGCATATGTTTGGACTGTGGGGGAAACCGGAGCACCCGGAGGAAACCCACGCCAACACAGGGAGAACATGCAAACTCCACACTGAAATGGCAACTGACCCAGCCAGGACTCAAACCAGCAACCTTCTTGCTGTGAGGCAATGGTGCCAACTACTGAGCCACTGTGCTCAAAAACATAAAGATCGCTAAAACTGAACTGTGAAAATACTTTGTAGGCAAATTACACCCAAGAGGGATGACTTTTTAAAGTTTAAATGTCAGAATGTTCTAAACGAATAGGGCATAGGGGGGGAAAACTGGGAATAGAACACAGCTGGGAACTATGTGTCTAACTATGCAAGCATACAAGTTTACGACGCAGTTTGTGAATGTTTGTTGGAACGATGGATTTGGGAAAGCCCAAATCAACAAACTATGTTTGTAACGATGGAACTTGAGACCTTAGTTGGCTATGGTGGTTTTCGAAAACGCACCCCAGACCAGCTTGCTGTCGACTGACTGACTGACCCACCCACCCCTTTCCCTAAACCTAACCGATAGTGTTTTCAAAAGCAATCCAGAAATAGAAAAGCAGCCGCGGGTGTGATTTCACCACATATTCAGCTTGTTGTTTTTATATTTATTTAATTATATATTTTTTACTTTTGATTTACCTCATTTCTGGAATCGTTCTTTGCCGAACTTGAACCCCGTTGTCACAGTCAACTCCGCTACGTGTCCCAAATCCGCCAATGTATGCTGTGAGCTACTAGACAAACTGGTAACACCGGAAAAGCCGTCCACATGGAGGTAAGCGGTCAGCTGGTAATGCGAAAAGAAACAGAAGCCATCGGTGACGCCATTACGCCCTGTAGAGTTCGTTTTATATATGAAACATAATTTGTGCTCTCCAGAAATGTAGACAGGGGTACCTATCCACAATGAGCCTGTGTTGAATAAAACAGTAAATATTTAACATAAAAATGACATTTGCGTACATTGAGAGTGTGTTTGAAATGAGGATTGAGGCTGAAGTCCTTTAATCTTCTGGATTGTGTTTTTCCACCAGTTATTTGGAGGCTTGAAGAAGACTCCCGGCCTTGTTTATTTATTTTTTTCCCCCTTTCGGGTGAAATGAAATTGACCTCACGCAGTAACACAAGCACTCAGTCTTCAATCAAGTTTTGCTGCCCTCCTCTTCACTCCATTCTCTCCCACTTCTGTATCTGTATGAGGGGGAATTCTGCAGCAATCTCTCACCCTAAGCAAAGATCTGCTCGCTTCTCCACGGAGCCCAGTAATGACTTCTGCAAGTCACAATCGCAATGCACTTGAATACATATCCTTCAATCAACTACTGAAGGGAGGAAAGAAAGTCTTTGTAGCGCTTATGAATTTGACTCATCTCTTAATGACAGGTTTATTTTTTTATCTTATTTAACTGAACATTAATCAACATGAAAAAAACTGTTCCATGCAACACAGGCTCATTGTGAAAATGTACCCCTGTCTACATTTCTGGAGAGAGTGAATTATGTAGACAGAGGTACGTATGGTTGCATTTAGTCTTTAAAATGAATGGTACAGGGTGGTATGACATCGCCAATGGCATGTTTCTATTAGTGCTACCAGCTGACCACTTACCTCAGTGTAGGGTCAATCTGTACTTTTGTGAACACTATCGGTTGGGTTTAGGGAAGGGGTGATTGGGTCAATCTGTGCTTTTGAAAACACAATCGGTTGGGTTTAGGGAAGGGGTGATTAGGTCAATCTGTGCTTTTGAAAACACAATCGGTTGGGTTTAGAGAAGGGGTGATTGGGTCAATCTGTGCTTTTGAAAACACAATCGGTTGGGTTTAGGGAAAGGGTGATTAGGTCAATCTGTGCTTTTGAAAACACAATCGGTTGGGTTTAGGGAAGGGGTTATTGGGTCAATCTGTGCTTTTGAAAACAATTGGTTGGGTTTAGGGAAGGGGTGATTGGGTCAATCTGTGCTTTTGAAAACACTATCACTCTAACTCTAACCCTAACCCTGCTGGAAGTAGCCATCAGAAGATGGGTACACTGTGGTCATAAAGGGATGGACATGGTCAACAACAATACTCAGGTTGGCTGTGGTGTTGACATGATGCTCAGTTGGTACTAATGGGCCTAAAGTGTGACAAGAAAATATCCCCCACACCATTACACCACCACCAACCTGAACCGTTGGCAGGATGGATCCATGCTTTCATGTTGTTGATGTCAAATTCTGACCTGACCATCCGAATGTGGCAGCAGAAATCGAGACTCAGCGTTTCTGCAATCTTCTATAGTCCAATTTTGGTGAGGCTGTGTGAATTGTAGCCTCAGTTACCTGTTCTTAGCTGACAGGAGTGGCACCCGGTGTGGTCTTCTGCTGCTGTAGCCCATCTGCCTCAAGGTTGGACGTGTTGTGTTTTCAGAGATGCTCTTCTGCAGACCTCGGTTGTAACGAGTGGTTATTTAAGTTACTGTTGGAGGTGGAACCAGTCTGGCCATTCTCCTCTGACCTCTGGCAACAATAAGGCACTTGCGCCCACAGAACTGCCGCTCACTGGATATTTTCCCTTTTTCAGACCATTCTCTGTAAACGCTAGAGATGGTTGTGCGTGAAAATCCCAGTAGATCAGCAGTTTCTGAAATACTCAGACCAGCCCGTCTTGCAACAACAACCATGCCATGTTCAAAGTCACTTAAATCACCTTTCTTCCCTATTTTGATCCTCGGTTTGAAGTGCAGCAGTTCGTCTTGACCATGTCTACATGCATTGACTTGCTGCCATGTGATTGGCATTAACAAGTAGTTGGACAGGTGTACCTAATAAAGTGGCCGGTGAATGTAGGTAAACTGATATATCAGTTTAACAAAATTATGCAAAAATTGACCGAATTTGTTTTTTAAATGTTGAGTTGAAAAATACACTTTTAAAAAAGACATTTAAAGGTCCTGACCAATAAAGAGCTAAATATATATAATATTTAACTGAAATATCAAACTATTTATTATAATAATTTACCAAATAAATTATTTATATTTCCAATGATAAGAATAAAACCATATACTTGGAGTAGCAAGTAGTTTTAATGCTCAATTGGAGGATTATTGAATTAGTCGCTCTCATTTAAAACAGTCAATATCAAAAGTAGAAACAAAGCCAAGCTGAAAGAAGACCACACAAG
>NC_079457.1:5192054-5269554 GCF_903798145.1 Danio aesculapii
CCTCCACATCAAAGCTCCTGAAAGCAAAGAAGGTCAAGGTGCTCCAGGGTTGGCCAGCCCAGTCACCAGACATGAACATTATTGAGCATGTCTGGGGTAAAATGAAGAAGGAGGCATTCAAGATGAATGAACTCTGGGAGTCCTGCAAGAACGCTTTCTTTGCCATTCCAGATGACTTTATTATTCAGTGATTTGAGTCACTGCAGAGATGTATGGATGCAGTCCTCCAAGCTCATGATGGAGTCAGACACAATATTCATTCTGTTTCCACTGCAGCATGACTTTATATTCTATACTGGACATTATTGAAGGTTCAGTGACAAGACTTTTGTCTAAGTAAAGTCAGACCTTACTGTCCTAATTAAATCATTCAAAATCAAGGTATGAACATATTTTATTTTGGTAAAATAAGTGTAATCTAGAGGCCTTTGCCTTTCATATAAGCCACTTCTGATACCAAATGATCAACTAGAAGTCAAGTTATTATTTCTCGTTCTGAAAACATGGATAGGTGACAAAACTTTGTCAGGTAGTGTATAGTAAATATTCCACTGCAAGCCTTCATTAAGTCTGTAAGTCTACGTTAAACATTGCAGGTCTTCTGGTCCATATTCTCTGACAGAATATACATGTGCAATGTTTTATTCATGTGTCTGCATGGAGAGATTCAAAGAAGGTCAAAAGTCCAAAAATACAATGCATCATAAAGTGGTCATACTCTGAAAACTGCTAAAGAGAAAAACAGGAGCTGGTGTTGCAATCCACTGCTGACATGATATTAAAGTCCCAGTGTTAGATGTGTTCATTCTATTACAGTCAAACTATTGATTAAAGAGCAGTTCAAATCCCAACACACTATTCTATTAATACTATTTCTGTCAAAATGTAGATCAAAAGGCATTTTTTAATAGTTTTATTTAAAATATTTTCAGCTAACCCAACATTGGGTCAAATATGGACTACCCCAACACACTATTGTATTATTGTTAAAATGCAATTAAAATAAATTCTAGCAATTATGAAGCATTTCCAGTCTAGAATAATACTGCATAATGGTTTAAATTAACCCAACATTGGGTCAAATATGGACTAACCCAACACGCTATTCTATTTGTCAAACTATTAATTAAAAGGCGGTTCAAATAAATTCTAGCAGTCATGAAGCATTTCCAGCCTATAATAATACTGCATCAATTATTAAGCTAACCCATTGTTGGGTCAACAATAGACTAACCCAACACACTATTCTATTAATTCTATTTCTGTCAAAATATAGATCAAAAGGCCGTTAACTCTAAAATAAACTCTAGCAATCATCGAGCATTTCTAGCCTATAACAATACTGCATAATTGTTTAAACTAACCCAAGATTGGGTTAAATATAGACTAACTGAACACGCTATTCTGTTTACTCTCAAAATATTGATTAAAAGGCAGTTAAAATTAATTTGAGCAATTATAAAGCACTCAAGCGTATGATAATACTGCATCATTTGTTAAGTTAACCCAACATTGGGTCAAATATGGAATAACCCAACACACTAAACTATTAGTGTCAAAATATTGATAAAAAGGCAGTTCAAATCAATTCAAGCAATCATCAAGCATTTCCAGCCTATAATTATATTCCATTTTTTTAAAGTTAACCCAACATTGAGTCAAATATGGACTAACCCATAATGCTATTCTATTACTGTAAAATTGTTGATTAAAAACTGTTAAATAAATTTGAGCAATTATGAAGCATTTCCAGCATAAAATAGTACCCTGTAATTTTTCAGCTAACCCAACATTGGGTCAAATATGGACTACCCCAACACACTATTGTATTATTGTTAAAATGCAATTAAAATAAATTCTAGCAATTATGAAGCATTTCCAGTCTATAATAATACTGCATAATGGTTTAAATTAACCCAACATTGGGTCAAATATGGACTAACCCAACACGCTATTCTATTTGTCAAACTATTAATTAAAAGGCGGTTCAAATAAATTCTAGCAGTTATGAACCATTTTCAGCCTATAATAATACTGCATCAATTATTAAGCTAACCAATCATTGGGTCAACAATAGACTAACCCAAGACACTATTCTATTAATTCTATTACTGTCAAAATATAAATCAAAAGGCAGTTAAAATAAAGTCTAGCAATCATCGAGAATTTCCAGCCTATAAAAATACTGCATAATTGTTTAAACTAACCCAAGATTGGGTCAAATATGGACTAACTGAACATGCTATTCCATTACTCAAAATATTGATTAAAGGCAGTTAAAATTAATTTGAGCAATTATAAAGCACTCAAGCGTATGATAATACTGCATCATTTGTTAAGTTAACCCAACATTGGGTCAAATATGGACTAACCTTACATGTTATTCTATTACTGTCAAAATATTGATTAAAGTTAGAATAAATTCTAGCAATCATCAAGTATTTCCAGCCTATCACAACACTGTATCATTATTAAGCAAATCCAACATTGGGTCAAATATGGAATAACCCAACACACTATTCTATTACTGTCAGAATGTTGATCAAAATGCAGTTAAAATAAATGTAGGCAATTTTGAAGCATTTACAGTCCATAATAATACTGCATTGTTTTTTCAGCAAACCCAACATTGGGTCAAATATGTACCAACCCAACACACTATTCTATTACTCTCAGAATGTTTATTAAAATACATTCTAGCAATTATTAGGTATTTCCAGCCTATAATAATACTCAATTTTACAGCTAACCCAAAGTTGGGTCAAATATGAACCCAACATTGGGTTACCACAACCCACACTCTTTGTTTATTCAAACTACTTTTTTTTAAATGAGCTGAAACACAATTGTTGAGGTTTTTTTTGGGGGTCAGCTGAATTGTTTTATGTTCAATCCACTTAAACTTGTAAAAACTTTTAAGCTAACTTAATTCCTTCATATTGACCCAACACCTATTGATTGTGTGGAACCCAGCATCTTTCTTACAGTCTTTGTGTCATTATTACTAGACTGTGACTCCTGATGAATAAAAGTGATCATTAAACTTTAGTTAGAGTTACCTCATTCTTGGAGACACCAAGTGTGAAAATTACAGTAACCTCTTAAATGTGATGTGACCCATCCGTGCAGTGTTGCCGTGGAAACAGGTGGTCGGTGTGATACCAGCGAGTGGACAGGTGGTTTAGGTCACCTCCTGTGCTCACCTGTAGTGACATCGCTTCTCTCAGCTTTAGAAAAACCCAGGCCTGAATCGTGAGTCTGACTCCTGCTGTCTCTGTGTGCGGCTCTTGACGTGGCGCCGCTCATTCCACATTGTTGGCTGGAAGATTGTTCATTAGGAGCCCATCTGTTGCTGGAGGGACGTGGAATCAAGTCCGCCGCACATTTCTTTCACACGTTTTAGCCGGCTTCTCTCATCCCTTCTGCCAGTCGCTCCCTCGGGACGAGAAACAGAGAGAGAAACACCATCATGATGACAGGAGAGTCCGGCCAGACGCCTTGGAGGGAATTTTCCCTGGTTCTGCAGGTCTCAGACTCCCACTGGTCATTATTAGGGCTGTAACCAGGGGGGTTTCAAAAGACAAAGTGAGAAAGATCCAGAATTTGGATGATGCATGAGCTCATTTGGTCCTATTTTGACTGCTATGCCATCATAAACTGTGAGCCTTTTCACATTTCTGAGTTTCTCAGTAGTAGTCGCGTAAACTTGGGAGAGTACAATTATTTCTTTTGTTCTACAATCCTATTCAACAGTATCTGGATGCAGCCTTTGATGCAAGCTGAGATTGCATCAATCGGCGATGCAATGTCAGACACAATGCACTCAATGGAGCGAGTGATGTCACTGAGGGGGGTAGAGTTAGGGCTGGGATTAAGTGAGCCCATTAAAAAAGCATTGGATGCAGCTCAGATTGCACTGCATCAGGTCTGCATCCAGAGCCCTCTCGTCCTATTTGCTGAAATAATAAACGAAAAACTCAACGATGGTGTTAACAAGACTTTCAGAAAGAGGAAAAAAGATGTGTGAGACTGAGCCAGAGGAGAGAATAAAGCTGCGGTCACACTGGGCTTTTCCTCTCTTAAACTTCCATTCATACGCACGCGAATGCGTCAGACAGTAAACGCGTGGTCATGCGTTAAAATATGCAGTCCGCTGCGATGCAAAGTTCAAGCTTGGTGAACTCTGACCTGCGAAATCGCATCCCTTGACTGCGTGAGACCAATCGATCGCTCGCTTTTTTTAATGTCTAATCATCTTGTTTAATCCCGCCCCTTTTTGCACACACAAAGCCCAGTGTGACCGCAGCTTGATGTTAGATTTACTGTCCCGCCTCCATGGACACTGAATTAGTAATGTCTTGCCAAAGTAGTTATTTCTGTTTTGTAATTGGATGCAAAGATGATACACTCACCGGCCACTTTGCTAGGTAAACCTTACTAGTTGTTGTACCTAGTTGTACCCCCTCTTGACTTCAGAACTGCCTTAATCAACACCGACTCATTGTGAAAACGTAGCCCTGCGGACGTTTCTGGAGACAGCGAAATACGTAGGCGGAGGTACGTATGGCTGCATTTCATTTTTTTTACCGAACGCTACGGGGCGGTGTGACGCCGTTCCTTTTCGCGCTTACAAGCTGACCGCTTACCTCCGTATGGACGGCATTCCGGCTGCAACCAGTTTGTCCTGTTAGCGCGCCACGTACGTCGGCGGATTTGACATGCAGAGAGGAGTTGAACACGAAGACGGGGGTTCGAGTCCGGTGAAGAGTGGTTCCAGAAAGCAGGTAAGACAAAAACAGAATCCAAAATATAAAACAAACAAGTGAATAGCAGGGTGAGGATGTGGTAAAATCGGAAAACGTGGTAAAAAAAAAAAGTCAGACGAGGGCTTTTTTTTTTTGCATTGCTTTTGAAACGTGTTGGTTGGGTTTAGGGAAGTGGGTGGGCGGGTCAATCGATAAAATTGGTTGGGTTTAGGGAAGGGGGAGGGTGGGTCAGCTGATCGTTCGCTCAGTCAGTCAGAAAGTCTGTCAAAAAGTGAGTCGACAGCGGCCTCTGGTGGGTTTACGCGAGAACAGCAAGCGCGAATGGCACTCGCGAGGGAAATTTGAGATTTTAAAAAGCGTACACAACGACCTCTGGTGGATTCGCGAAAACAAAAACTGCAGAAAAACGTGCCGCCGGGACGTATTTCGCGGTCTCCGGAAACATCCGTGGAGGTATGTTTTCAGAATGAGCCTGGGTTGGCCTTAATCCTTCATGGCTTAGATTCAACAAGATACTGGAAATATTCGTAAATCGGCTTTCTTCCACATTCTGATGCTCGGTTTGAAGTGCAGCAGATCGTCTTGACCATGTCTACATGCCTAAACGCATCGAGTTGCTGCCATGTGATTGGCTGATTAGAAATTTACGTTAACAAGCAGTTGGATAGGTGTACCTAATAAAGTGGCCGGTGAGTGTATATGTGTGCTACCCTTCAACAGCATCAAACATACATGTTATTGTAGTTCTGTCAGGATTTAGTGAACTGCCGTGTGTCTGATAATACTATTTTCATCCGGGGGTAAATAGTGTCATGGAAATATTTGATGTCCATGCTACTTTTTTTTTCCAAATGAAAGAAAAAGATGAAATGATCTTGTATGTTGCATCAGAGAGTAAATATTTACCTTTCATATGCTGCAGATGGAGCTCAGCTTGGTTTCAGCCTCGTGTGAAAGCCATCAAACCAGGACATTCAATCAATCAGACGAACGCTGCGTTCTCCGGAGAGAGAAGGAATGCTGTGATAGATAATATTTGTTTGTGGAGGACAGGGCGCACTCAAAAAACAGTGTTATTTCTGCGGTGTGTTCATACTTCTACACACTCAAACACTACTGCAGTGCAACCAAAACAGGGCAAGATCAAGCAATTTCACAAGAACAAGTTTATCTTTAGGATTTTTCTTGCTAAAGATTTAAATAGAGAGACAATGTTGTTTTGGTGAAAAATACCATACAGAGATAGAATATAAAAGCCAAAGAGGTAAGCTTAAAATATCTCATAAGACATTCAGGAATAAAAATAAATGAGTTGGGAAATGAAAACACAACCTGAAAGTGTACTAAAAATGGACAAAAATCTCATTCAAAGGACAAAAACTAGGTGGAAGCTTGTTTCTGAATGAAACAATAGCAAGTTTATATCTCACAATTGCATGTTATTAACTCATAATTGCCAATTTCTCCAATAATCTACAATTTTGACTCTTTTATTTCTTATCTTACATATTAGATTATTTAAATCTTGTATTTTTTACCCTTTTTAAGTAGAATTCTTACTTAAAGATCAGAATCTGACGTGATAAAAACAGTCTGCAGAAACACTTTGGCCCCATTTACACTGCCAGTTAAATGTGACCCAATTACGAATTTTTTTGCTCATGCACTGTAAAAAATGTCTTGATTTTTACAACATTACTGTAATTTTTCACAGTAAGTTACATTAGTATCACTTTACAGGATTTCACTGTAAAATTTCACAGTAATGTGTTGTATTCATAATTTTATTGTGACATTAAGGCAGGTTGCATGATTACAGCAAGTTACCGTAAAAAGGGCTATATCTCTTGCATTAGTTAAAGGAATTTAAGCTCTTTTTCATTTCATTCAACATAGACATTAATACAAATGATCTTTTATGCTAGTATTGGCACTTTTTTTGGATATTTAGAAATAACAGAATGTTATTGCATCCCCGAAACAATTTGGTTACATCTTCAAAAATAACTTTTAAATAAATTTTCAGTTTTGGGTGCACTGCACCTTTATTTTTATAAGGTTAACATGGAAATATGAAATAATTTTTGATGAACATAACATTGTGCTTAGCCAAAAACATAATAAACTGGAACAAAAGTAATTGATTCATAAAACCAAACATAGTTAAACACCCCAAATGCTTTACAGGTCAGGGAAAATGTCAGAATGAATAGCCGAGGAAAGCCTGCTTCACAGTATAATACAGTTACATAATAGTTTTAATAACTCATCTCTAATAACTGATTTATTTTATCTGTGCCATGATGACAGTAAATAATATTTGACTAGATATTTTTCAAGACACTTCTATACAGCTTAAAGTGACATTTACATTCTTAGCTAGGTTAACTAGGCAGGTTAGGGTAATTAGGCAAGTTATTGTATATTGATGGTTTGCTCCGTAGACAATCTAAAACAAATATTGCTTAAGGGGCTAATAATTTTAACCTTAAAATGGTTTTTAAAAAATTTAAAACTGCTTTTATTCTAGCCGAAATAAAACAAATAAGACTTTCTCCAGAAGAAAAAATATTATCAGACATACTGTGAAAATTTCCTTGCTCTGTTAAATATAATTTGGGAAATACTTGCTAAAAAATAATCTGTCTAAAACTAGACTATTAACACAAATATTAGATGGAAATTATATCATTACTGAAGCTTTTTCCCCCCACAGCAGTTCAGAAACACTATGGAGTACGATTATGATTGATAACTGTTGATAGAAGTATTGATCTGCTCTCTATATAAAAGCGCAACACTTGAGAGTGTAGGTTTCAAAAGTAACATGCTACATCTTGTCTCTCTGCTAATGAAACACAAAGCTGTGATTTAAAAACCCTTCAGTGGAAGCATTAAACAGAGCATTTTCATTCGATAAGGGCAGCTGAAGTGCTGTCGCACATATTAATTGGATATTAATTGGCCGTGTGTCTCTCGTCTCTAATGTGCCGCTGAAGTGACAGTGCGGAGAGCTGAGTTTTGTTCTCGTGCGCTGAGACTCTTTACTTTACTGCTCACTTAATGTGCTGTTGGCTTTTAAACCAAGTGCTAATTGCAAATCAACTGCGAAAGGGTTGAAACTGAACACTAGAAGACTCTATCAGATGGCATTCTTACTGTTTTTTTTTTGTTTTGTTTTTTTAACAAAGGGTCAAAGACAAAAAGTGAGTTTCAAGCATTAAAACAAAACAAAAAAAAAGTGTCTAAAACAGAACGATAGAATTTGTCTTTGTTTTTGAATTTGTTACATTTACAGAAGACACCCACTAAAACACATGCTGTATTACAAAAATATGAATTATCGTGAATTATTAGCCCTCCTGTTTATTTTTTTCCCCAATTTCTGTTTAACGGAGAGAAGATTTTTTTTTTAACACATTTCTAAACATAATAGTTTTAATAACTCATCTCTAATAACTGATTTACTTTTGCCATAATCATAGTAAATAATATTTGACTAGATATTTTTCAAGACACTTCCATACAGCTTAAAGTGACATTTAAAGGCTTAACTAGGTTAATTAGGTTAACTAGGCAGGTTAGGGTAATTAGACAAGTTATTGTATAATGATGGTTTGTTCTGTAGACTACTGAAAAAAATTTAGCTTAAAGGGGCTAATAATTTTCACCTTAAAATGGTGTTTAAAAAATTAAAAACAGCTTTTAATCCAGCTGAAATAAAACAAATAAGACTTTCTCCAGAAGAAAAAACATTATCAGACATACTGTGAAAATTTCCTTGCTCTGTTAAACATAATTTGGGAAATATATAAAAAATAAATAAATAAATAAATAAATAAATCAAAGGGGGGCCTAATAATTTCAACTGTGTGTGTGTATATATTATAAAATATAATATAATAATATATATATATATATATATATATATATATATATATATATATATATATATATATATATATATATATATATATATATATATATATATATATATATATATATATATTTATTTTTTATTTATTTTTTTTTTAATTGTTGTTATATTTGACCTTTTGAAATCTAATATTTTAACCCTGCTGAAAAATCCAGCTAAAACCAGCCTAGGCTGGTTAGCTGGTTTTAGCTGGTTGACCAGCCTGGTTTTAGATGGGTTTTGGCCATTTCCAGGGTGGTTTCCAGCCATTTCCAGCCTGGTCTTAGCTGGTCAGGCTGGAAAATTACCAGCTAAATCCAGCTAAAACCAGCTTGACCAGCCTGGTTTAAGCTGGACTTAGCTGGTTTTGGCTGGGCTTCCAGCCTGGCTAGGCTGGTCAAGCTGGTTTAGCTGGTCATATTCCAGCCTGACCAGCTAAGACCAGGCTGGAAATGGCTGGTAACCAGCCTGAAATGGCCAAAACCCCTCTAAAACCAGGCTGGTCGACTAGCTAAAACCAGCCAACCAGCCTAGGCTGGTTTAAGCTGTTTTTTTCAGTAGGGAATATTAATATTAATTAATATTATTTAGCCTACGCAATTCACCTGTACCCCATGTCTTTGGACTTGTGGGGGAAACCGGAGCACCCGGAGGAAATCCACGCGAACGCAGGGAGAACATGCAAACTCCACGTCGGCCCTGTACCAAAACTGATAGAAATGCAACACAGGCTCATTGTGAATACGTACCTTATCTACATTTCTGGAGATTGCGAATTATGTAGCCAGAGCTACGTATTGCTGCATTTCGTCTTAGAACTAACGATATGAGGTGGTATGACGCCGCTGGCTTCTGTTTTTTTTCACGCTACCAGCTGACTGCTTACCTTAGTGTGGACGGCTTTTCTGCTGTTACCAGTTTGTACGTCGCCAGACTTGAGACGCAGAAAGGAGTTGACAATGATTACGGCGTTCGAGTCCGGCGAAGAACAGTTCCAGGAAGCAGGTAAAACTAAACAAAACAAAAGTCAAAAAATAAAATAAACAAGTAAATAACAGGGTGACCCAACTGAAAAAAACAGCTTAAACCAGCCTAGGCTGGTTGGCTGGTTTTAGCTGGTTGACCAGCCTGGTTTTAGAGGGGTTTTGGCCATTTCCAGGCTGGTTTCTAGCCATTTCCAGCCTGGTCTTAGCTGGTCAGGCTGGAATGTGACCAGCTAAACCAGCTTGACCAGCCTAGACAGGCTTGGAGCCCAGCCAAAACCAGCTAAGTCCAGCTTAAACCAGGCTGGTCGAGCTGGTTTTAGCTGGATTTAGCTGGTCATTTTCCTGCCTGACCAGCTAAGACCAGGCTGGAAATGGCTGGAAATGGCTGGAAACTAGCCTGGAAATGGCCAAAACCCCTCTTAAACCAGGCTGGTCAACCAGCTAAAACCAGCCTAGGCTGGTTTAAGATGGATTTTTCAGCAGGGGAGAACATGGTAAAATCTGAAAACGTGGTAAAAATCAGGCAAAGGCTTTTCTTTTTCTGTATTGCCTTAGAAAAACACTGTTGGTTGGGTTTAGGGAAAGGGGTGGGTGGGATTATCAGTCGGTTGATCAATCAGTCAAGTCAACAGCGGCCTCTGGTGGATTTATGCGAGAACAGCAAGTGCGAATGGCAATCGTGAAAGAAATCAGAGATCTGAAAAAGCGTACACAGCGGCCTCTTGTGCATTCGCACAAACAAAAACTGCAAATAAAAAACATCCTTGGACATATTTGGCGCTCTCCAGAAATGTATATAGGAGTATGTATCAATAATGAGCCTGGGTTGAAATAACGTTAAATCACTCTTTCCTTGTTCAAAAAGTTTTTTCTTCTGTCGAACACAAAAGAAGATATTTTGAAGAATGCTGGTAGCTGCACCTATTAAAGTTCCATAGTATTTTTTTCCTACTATGGAAGTCAGTGGGTGCCAGCAACCAGCATTCTTCAAAATATCTTCTTTTGTGTTTGACAGAAGAATGAAACTCATAAACCACACGACGGTGATAAATGCAATTTTCATTTTCGCATGAACTAACCCTTTATTGCTATTCAAGTACAGCTCTCTGTGTGGAGTATCCAGCTGACAGATATTGGGACTGAGCTCAAGAGTCTGTGATGTTTATTATGTAAAGATAAAAGTGTCTTTTTGTTGCTGGTTTGCTTTTTTTCTTCTCTTCTCATGATGTCCTAAACGTGACGAGAGTTCATGGAAGCCTTCCAGGAAATAAATTGGAGGAGAAAAGCATTGACATACCAGCGCAGTGACAATGGAGTGTTGGGACGTGAAGCACTGGCGCGTGAGAGTCTGCAGTGATGCTGCAGCCTGCATGACTCAGAGCCGCGTGTCCCGCTGACGTGATGGGGAATCAAAACACTACAGAGATCTGATGGAGACCGTTTCTCTTCAGCCGGGATGAAATCTCATGCACGCTAGCCAGATTTGAGAGAGAGAGAGAGAGAAGAGAGAGAGAAGAGAGAGAGAGAGAGAGAGAGAGAGAGAGAGAGAGAGAGAAAGAGAGAGAGAGAAATTTGCCATGCCATTTCTTGTCTATGGTGATTAGAAAAATCAGTCCTGTGATTCCTGTCCAATCAAATCACACATAGAAGGTAAATCACATCATAATGAACTACCTCAAGACATGAGCGATTCATAATTGCAGCAAACTGTTTGAAAGTGTCCAAGTGGATGTCCAAAGTTTTTACATGCATTGACCCAGAGACTGTTTAGATGCATGTCACTGATAGGAAGATGACGGATGTTGACTGTATGATGACCAAAATGGCCTTAAACACCCAGTAGGCACAAGAAGTCAACATGACGTCAGATTGGGGTTGTACCCTAACGTTGTGGGGACGTTGCATTTTGTTTGGAAATGAAAATCTGGCTGACGTCAGAACTCATAGTCAGGCCAATGTCAATGTCTAACGTACAACCTAAAACCAACCAAATATCAACGTATGATAATGTTACAGCTTGACCTTGTGTTGACATTACCATTATCAGACGTTGGATTTTGGTTGCCATACTTGATGAATAAATGTCATATTTGACATCAACATGATGTTGGTTTAAGATGTTGGCTCGACGTTGGATTTTGGTGACTTAATAATCAACCAAATATTAACGTCATTTGACCTCGTTATTGGACATCAAAATATTGTTGAATTTTGTTCACCTGACATCTCAACCTTAATCTAACCTTTTAACGTCTATTGATGTTGTGTGCCTGCTGGGCTATAACTAAATGCACTACAGAATGTTACGTTTACACACATCCACAAATTACATGTAAATGCATCAGTTTTTACAGCGTAATACTCACTATTCATTACTCTTGAGTACTTTTGAAAGGGTTACTTTTTACTTATATTTTGAGTAATATTTACATTAGATACTTCTACTCTACTTGCACTTAATTTTTAGGCAAGTAATGGTACTTTTACTTGAGTATGATTTTTCAGTACTCTTTCCACCACTGCTAGTATTCAGCTTAAAGTGACATTTAAAGGCTTAACTAGGTTAATTAGGGTAAAGTTAGGGTAATTAGGCAAGTCACCGCATAATGATAGTTTGTTTTGTAGTCAAACAAAAAAATATTGCTTAAGGGGCTAATAATATTGACCTTAAAATGGTTTTAAAAAAATTAAAAACTGCTTTTATTCTAGCTGAAATGAAACAAGACATTCTCCGGAAGAAAAAATATTTTCGGACATACTATGAAAAAGAGAGTTGGCTAATGCTGGACCAGCTGTGATCAATCATAAGCACGTGATCCTCTGGAAATTAGCTTATAAATAAACAATGTAGTGTATGAATGTGTGTGTGTGAATGAGTGAGTATGGGTGTTTCCCAGTGCTGGGATACCCAGTTGTGGCTGGAATCCAATCTAATGCTAATCAATTCATATGCAAATCCAAAACATATGCTGGAATAGTTGACGGTTCATTCCGCGGTGGCACTTGCTGATAATTAAGAGACTAAGCCAAAGAAAAATAAAGAAATGAATATATGTCTTATATGACAGTGACCAGGCTATGGTAATTCTAGTAGTTATAGAAGTTGGTGCGTTGCTAAATTAAGGCCACTGAAATAGACCGTACCATTGACCAAACAAATGCTGTTCTTAAGTTATTTTGTTATTTAAAGAGCATGCTAGTTATATACGCATATAGGTGGATCCATAGCTTATTACACACAGCAGAACAGAAACATCTTCAAATCTGAAAAATCTAAGAATTATAATGTAAAAGATTATTCTAGACTACGTAAATATAAAAAAAAAAACACTGTGGATGAACTTTAACCTGGCAAACAAACAGGTAAAAGACCTTCTTAGTGAAGCGATTACAAAGTCCACCATGTAAATAGCAAATCCGCCAAAGCACGACTGCAACTCTCTCTTAAAGGGAATGGGAGACGAGACTCTGATTGGTTTAATACATGTTATACCCAAAACACACCCATAACTCATTAGAATAATAAGGACAACTCTTTTAGGACATGCGCTGGGCACAACAACGGTTTTTCCTGTCCTTAAAATAGCAAAAAAAGATTCAGACACGGTGGCTCAGTGGTTAGCATGGTCACCCCACAGCAAGAAGGTCGCTGGATCGAGTCCTTCACATTTCTGTGTGGAGTTTGCATGTTCTCCACGTATTGGCGTTGGTTTTCTTCCGGGTGCTCCGGTTTCCCCTACAGTCCAAAGACATGCACTATAGGTGAATTGAATAAACTAAATTGGTCACAGTGTATGAGTGTGTGTGTGCATGTGAGAGAGTATGGGTGCTTCCCAGTACTGGGTTACGGCTGCAAGGGCATCTGCTGCATAAAACATATGTTGGAATAGTTGACTGATCATTCCGCTGTGGCAAACACTCATAATCAGGAATAAAGCTGAAGGAAAATTATTGAATGAATGATTCAGGCATGCCCTAGGGCACTTTTATAACCAATTTAAGCATTTAAAGCACTTTAAGCTGAACTGTGTGTGTGTTTAGTAACAAACTTTAGATTTATTAGTTTTATATTTCTTCGTGGTTTTTAAGCATGACTCTTGTTGTGCTTCATGGAATTAATCTTCTTTCCCTCATTAAAGCTATTAAATACAAAAACAGTCTTGCACCTTTGTCCTTTTGTCTGATCTTCATAAGTTTCCTTCAAAAACAACATTTGTTCTGTTTTGATTTTGCTCATAGCTGGCTGGTTTGGTTCATGGCTCATGAGGCTTTAATAAAGACGTTTTTAAAAATCCCTCAGAAAAAAAAAACTGGAGTTCTAATGCATTTTTAGTAGTGTTAAAATCATGTCATTCATTTATAGGCTACACTGTAAAAAGTGATTTGTGGACTTTATGTTGATGTAGTTTGGTCTGCATAGACTTCTGTTTGGCTTATTGTCTGAAAATATGGCTTATCCCGACTGTACTTCTGTGCTTGAAAAAAAAAAGAAAAACTATAAAAATATTTAGCAAACCCGCTGCCAAAAAATATAGATTTTTATTTAGAATAGCAAATTAGAAAAAAATTATAATAATAAAATAATAATAAAATAATATATATATATATATATATATATATATATATATATATATATATATATATATATATATATATATATATATAAAATAATTGTTTTCATTGTCTGTTGCTATATTTCCTATATCAAAGTTTTTTCTATTTATTTGCCCTTTTGTTTATTCCATATTTTATTTCTTATTAACAATCTTTTTTTTTTAAGATCATGACAGCCTTATAAGCATTTCACAGCATATTGTACTGTGTATGAATATGTGACTAATAGAATTTGAATTTAAGAATAAATTAATTATGTGCATAATTATGAAATGTTAATGTAATAATTACAATGGATTCACTTATTCTTTAAGTAAAGTCAACTTGTCACTGTTAAAGCTATGAGTTTAATACTTTAAACAAAAATTTCTATAATAACACCATTACACCATCATCAATGCAGAGCTCTACTTGGTCATAATTTACTCACCCTAATGGTTTTTCCCAGCCTGATCTCACGAGGAAACTTAACTAATTTACATTTTGTGGCTAATTTGTTCAGTTCAGTCATGTGAAAATGTACAATTTTAGAAAAGGAGGCTCGGCACCAAACCCTAAACCAACCGTCATTGGGGGATAAGCAAATCGTATGAGATTGTATGAATACAAATTCATACGAATTAGCGTGTACTTACACTATGTACAGTTGCCTTGAACCGGGCCGAAGCACGCTTTTCCCCCCTTCAGTCTCCGCGGACGGCCCACACTCACATTGCATTAGAGCCTGAGCACATATGAAACAGTGCCTTAAAAGTCACGTCTCGTCTTCAGTTTCGGGCTCAGGCGCGCTTTGCACTCACACTACAAGCATACCGCGCCAAAGCCCAAGTGAACCGTGCTCTGGCACACCTCTTCCAACAGGGCAAAGGCCGGCCAACTGAACTGTGCCTGAGCCCGATTCAGAGAACACTTCTCAAACGATCCGGGAAACGGGCCTGGGCACTGTTCGGATAGCATAGTGTGAGTACGCCCTATGTCACTAAATCAAAAAGTGATGAATTGCCATGAGACAGCGTTAGTTTTTCCACATAAATCTATTATACAGTTTAAGAAGAGTTATAAAATTCTGCACAAGAAACAAGATTTTTTTTTAAACTTCCATATGTAACCTGTACCACAAAACCCAACATAGGCACATAGTGAAAACGTAGCCCTATATACATTTCTGGAGATCACAAATTATGTAGCCAGAAGAACGTATGTCTGCATTTAGTCTTTAAAACAAACGCTACAGGGCGGTTTCACATCATTCATTTTAGTGCTACATGCTGACCGCTTACCACCGTATGGACGGCTTTCTTGCTGTTACCAGTTTGTCCAGATGCAGAGAAGAATTGACCATGGCGAAGAACGGTTCTAGAAAGCAGATAAAACAAAAACAGAAGCCAAAAATAAAAAGACAAGTAAATAACAGATTGAGAATGTGGTAAAATCTGAAAACGTGGTAAAAATCAGGTGAGGGCTTTTCTTTTTCTGGACTGCTTTTAAAAACTGTGAGTTGGGTTTAGGGAAGCTGGTGGGCGGGTAAATCTGTGCTTCTGAAAACACTATTGGTTGGGTTTAGGGAAGGAGAAGGGTGGGTCAGTCAGTCATTCAGTCAGTCAGTCGACAGCGGCCTCTGGTGGATTTACATGAGAACAACAGGCGCGAATGGCGCTTGCAAGAGAAATTTGAGATCTGTAAAAGCGCACACAGCGCCCTCTGGTGGATTTGTGAAAACAAAAACTGAAAAAATTAATAAATTAAAAAACAGCTCCGGGGATGTATTTGTTGCTCTCCAGAAATGTGTATAGCGGTGCGTTTTAAGAATGAGCCTGGGTTGACAAAACATAAGTGTCATCTTTTGGAAATGAGAGGCAGAATTGCTTGAATTCCCTTGACGTATGCCTTGTTAGGATAGGACACTGTTTGGCTGAGATACAACTATTTGAACATCTGGACTCTGAAAATCACAAAAACAACTAAACAATTCTTATAAAACCTAATTTAAAGTTGTTTAAATGAATTTCCTAGCAAATTGAGCTGATAAAACGATGGTAGGAAATTTACAACACGTCTGGTATTGCTGTAGTGTAAGTAACAATTCACGCCATTTACTACAGTCTTGTTAACTGCCTATTAGTAAGATTTTAACAGTTTATTAGCACTAATAAAGTATGATCTTATTTTAGATACCTAATCCCTACTCCCTTAATAACTATTAAAAAGCAGCTACGAATGCGTAGTTTATTGAGCTAAACATCTTAGTTAATGGTTTGCTAATATCGTGAATTGTACATTCAAGAGTTCACATTTAGCTCACGATTTATCCATAGCTTGTTTGGCGTGTTGTCCCAGGAGAGAGCCCTGAGCCCAAGGGATCCTCGAGCCCAGGGCTCCCTCCTTTCACAGGTCGATCTGAAACTCCTCCGCTGCTGAGGCCAATGTGAACTTCCTGAGAGTAAGACATTAGAAAAAAGATTTAGGCTTATTTTATCTATAATATAGAGCACATTTTGATAGTGGGAGGAAACCGGGGAACCCGGAGGAAACCCACGCGGACACGGGGTGAACATGCAAACTCCGCACAGAAATACCAGATGGCCTATTGAAGACCCAACGCCATTGGTATTCTTGCTGTGAGGCAACAGTGCTAGTCACTGGGCCACCGTGCCGCCCATTCTGGATAAAGGTGGAAGAAGGGGAGGAGGAGGGTTTCTTCCAGACGAAGGTAGTTGTAGAGGAAATGAGGTTATATATATAGTGACTTGGGATCCTTTGATTGGAGGATCATGATTAGCTAATGTGGACCAGCTGGGTCAATCATGAGCACATGCTCCTCTCGAAATTAGTTTAAAATTAAACTTCACTTAAAATAAAGTGTGACCAATTGACTTCTTTAGGTAAAGATCAAGTTTCAAGGAGGCCTATTATGCCTCTTTTTACAAGATGTGAAAGAAAAACTCTCCCTAGGGTGTGTGTGTGAAGCTTCATCTCAAAATACCACACAAATAATGTTCTATCACTCTCTGAGACTGCCTCTTTTAGACTTTGATCCAAATTGTGCCATTTTGGCGACTGTCTCGAATGAGATTGTTCTCATTTCAAAAGAGGGCGGAGCTACAAATGCCTATGTGTCAGCATAGTGGCAGATTCAAAACTCTGAGGGAGAGATGGTCACTAGTGGGTGGGGCTTTCCCCTCTGATGACACGTACGAATGGAGAATGTCAATCAAAGTGTTTCTGCAGGCTGTTTTATCAAGTGTGATTGCAAAAAAAAAAATATTAATTAATTTTTATCATTAGCGGCTGGATATATTCACACACTGTTGCAACACAACTGTGCTTACACCCCTTATAAATGTGTTTTTTGCATCATAGGTGTCCTTTAATATTAAAATGATTTTGGTATAAAAGAAAAATTGGTAATTTTGACACAAACAAGTTTTTTTTTGTCTATTTCCAAAAATAAATCCATGCTACATAAGCTCCAGGTTCACAAATAGCATTTTTCGTCCTCCCTTTACCATGTGAAGGTCAAACTATCCCTCGCTGCACTCTGGAATCAAACTTTCCCCAAGAGAAGTGAAACCCAAAACACCCAGAGCTGCTGAGAGGAGAGACTCCCAGCTGCTATGATAAGACTTGGCCAATCCTGTCATGAAAAGCAGATTCATCAGTTTTACGAGACGCTTCACGCCCAGCGGGTTTCAGAGATTTAAACTGCACTACGTAAACCCGAGGACAAAGATTTAAAGGAAAGTGAGATGAGTCACGATTACGGCGAATGAGGAGACTGTAATAGGTGCAGGCACAGCTGTCTGCTTTGATTTGTAACACGGTGATCACGGAGGAATTTTTCGAGGTGAAAAGCTCTCTCACACACACACACACACACACACACACACACACACACACACACACACACACACACACACACAATCTCAGGAAATTAGACGCAGAACGCTGACTCACAGAATGAGCGGAGAACTGTCTGTGTGCATTTCAAGAGAGTGTCTGTATGCTTAGAGACTAACATCTTCATTTGTTACAAGCATGCACTCACGCAACAGTATTCCCATTCAAAGAGGCAAATTAGACTAGCAAAACTGGAATATGACAAAACATATAGCACCGATTTCATCCAATGAGTAAAAGAGAACAAAATCGTCACTTTCTAAATAAACGAAGGATACACTGGCGCCAAATATCAGACAGAAAAAGTTTCGTTTTGTGCAGAGAAGCCACTGTGGGCCTTTTGTTTTCTAATAAATGAGTTGCGCCTCATAAGACGTAATGCAATGAAGGCAGTGCCGTAGATTTTGAAGGCGTGAGGCAGGTGCACAGATGTTCAAGACAGTTGTGGATAGATGAGGGGAGAGCGGGGCATAAAGTAACACTTTTTGGTTTTGGCCAAATAATGAACAAAGTAATGGGGTTAGACCAGGGATGGGCAAACTCGATCATGGAGGGCCGGTGTCCCTGCATAGTTTTGCACCAACCCTAATCAAACACACCTGCTTGTAGCTTTCTAGTGATCTTGAAGTCACTAATTAGGGTGTTCAGGTGCGTTTGATTAGTGTTGGAGCAAAACTCTGCAGGGACACCGGCCCTTGAGGATCGAGTTTGCCCATGCCTGGGTTAGACAAACCTTATTTTTTTACCAACAACACGCAAGCCTCTCGTACAAATGAGCACTGGTTGTATGATCGCCGGACAGTATCGCTGTGCAGTATTGCCACAAGTGCTTGGAGTAAAAATGTTATTATTTACCTCACCTGTGGGGCAAGTTGTAACAGACAGATAGGGTAAGTTGTAACTAGAGATGCACCGATCCCGATACTTCGATACCGATACTGCGGTTCGATACCGCATATTTTTGCTGGATCGTGTATTGGCCAGCTGGTACCGATCCAAATCCGATTTTGCGCATGCGCTATATTCTGTGTAATTTATAAGCCAATAAAAGCCAGGAAGATAGCCTATTATAAGGCTCTAGAAAGTTGTCATGTAGGCCTACTATATCTTAAACGTTTTGAAGCCATTTTATAGTTTAATCTGAAGCACAGATGAATATTCAAGTGCTTTAATTCATGTTCAGTTCAGCGCTTCCATCCGCTGCACCTGTCAATCATTCTTCATTCATTCACAATCAATCTGCGTGTCGCATTCATGACAACACGAAAAACTCTCTCCAAGACTATTTGTTCCTGTTAATAGAAGTAATCTGTGGAGAAATGCATTTAGTTTTGCTTTAAATGGGTTCATTTTGACCTGCAACAAGGAGATCATTGCTGTTTCTAAATCATGTTGCGCTGTGTCTGTTAGATCAGCCACTCGCATTCACAACACTGGAGTAGAGAGTGTTATTACCTGCTCTTCACACACAAAGTAGGCCTACCTGAAACTTTAAATGAGAAAAGGCTCAACATTGGGCAGATCTTCAACGCACTGATTTCTCCCCTTTGTGCTGCTGTTTTGGAAGTATACCGGGGGGCTGTGCACTGTGTCAGTGATGCAAACGCTTCATTTAGGCACCGGCTGCGCAGACGTGACATGCGCCGCTCCGTAAGATTATTCTCAGAATAAGTTTCTGTTCTCTCATCCTTCCGACTGAGTTTATTTTTCCGAGGGGAATACTTTAAGTGCTGCGAATAGCTTGTAAAGCCTGGCTCACTGTGGTCAAAGTAGTTGATTAAATTAATAGGCTAAAAGTGAAACTGACGACCCGGCGCATATGAATTGTCATAAACGGATAATGATTTAGCCCAGTGTTTCCCAACCCTGTTCGTGAAGGCACATCAACAGTACAAATTTTCAACCTCTCCATAATCAAACACATCTGAATCAACTTATCATAACATCAGAAGAGACTCAAACACCTGAAATTAATGGGTCAGAAAAGGGAGACATCCAAAATATGTACTGTTGGTGTGCCTCCAGGAACAGGGTTGGAAAACCCTGATTTAGCCTAATATAGGCTACTCTGAAACTGTGAATATTTCACTGTCATTTTATATATTTATATTTTATTAAACAGACCTGTTTGTCAGTTTGTGCGCTGAAGCAGAAGCAGACCTTGTTTTGAACTTTACCTCAAATATTCTTGTTTATTTTGTAGATAACTGACCAACAAAAATACATTAAAATAACCAACAAATTATACCAAACGAAATTAGTTTCAAAAAGATTTTTTTTGAATTATTCAGACATGCTTTCAGTTTCTCTGTTTCACTCATGGTGAGTTTAGGCGAGGGAATGTTTAATAAGTAAAACACCTCAGACGGTTTAGTTTAGTCTGCGTCAAACCTGCAGGAAAATATCAGGCTTTCCTTAAAGGCTGGCTATTTTACCAACGATTAGGGTAGCCTATTACAGATTTCAAAGAAAAATCTTAATATTAAAAAGGAAACATAAGCTGGACCACAACTGATCATATCAATGTCATAATGAATGCTCAAATAATGTAGCCTATAGTTATAGCAAGCATCATGTTTAGATTGTGCCATCTGTCATATACAGTAGGCCTATAGGTCTGTTATTATTACTAAAGAAGATGTATTTTTTGAGTTTAGCCAGAGAACTATAGAAACTGTATTATCTTAATTATAAAAAAAAACACACAATATCGGTATCAGATCTATTTCACAGTATATTGTACTGTGTATGAATATGTATGTGACTAATAGAATTTGAATTTAAGAATAAATGAATTATGTGCATAATTATGAAATGTTTATGTAACAATTACAATGGATTCACTTATTCTTTAAGTAAAGTCAACTTGTCACTGTCAAAGCTATGAGTTTACTAGTTTACTACTTTAAACAAAAATGTCTTTAATAAAACCATTACGCCATCAATGCAGAGCTCTACTTGGTCATAATTTACTCACCCTAATGGTTTTTCCCAGCCTGATCTCACAAGGAAACTTAACTTATTTACATTTTGTGGCTAATTTGTACGAATTATGCATACCGCGCCAAAGCCCAAGTGAACCGCGCTCTGGCACACCTCTTCCAACTAGGCAAGGGCCGGCCAACTAAACTGTGCCTGAGCCCGATTCAGAGCGCACACACTTCTCAAACGATTCGGGAAACAGGCCTGGGCACTGTTCGGATAGCATAGTGTGAGTACGCCTTATGTCACTAAATCAAAAAGTGATGAATTGCCATGAGACAGCGTTAGTTTTTCCACATAAATCTATTAAACAGTTTAAGAAGAGTTATAAAATTCTGCACAAGAAACAAGATTTTTTTTTTTAAACTTCCATATGTAACCTGTACCACAAAACCCAACATAGGCACATTGTGAAAACGTAGCCCTATATACATTTCTGGAGATCACAAATTATGTAGTCAGAAGAACGTATGGCTGCATTTCGTCTTTAAAACAAACGCTACAGAATATAGAAACTGTATTATCTTAATTAAAAAAAAAAAAAAAAAAAATCGGGATCAGACCTGTATCGATCGATACTCAGAATTTTGGTATCGAGATCGGATCCAAAAAAATGGCATCAGTGCATCCCTAGTTGTAACACATTTTAAAAGGGCAGATTTCACACAATTTAATTTAAGTTCAATTTACTTTAAATAGTAGCTATATTTCCTTATACCTTATAGCTTATATAGCTTATTCCTTATAGTAATTGGCTCATTTTTTCAAACACATTTGAATTTATTTGCATTATTATGCATTTATCCATTTCTATACAATGCATTTATTTGCATTATTAGCAATAAAATGATTTTTTTTCTATTAAAACGATATATTTTCTATAAAAAAACATTTTAATATAAGTTCTCAACATTACACTCAAAACTCAACAATTATTTTATTGGTTTAATTGATGTCCCACAGTGTGTGGCTTAATTGTAACACCCTGTTACAACTAAACCCTGCTGTGTCATGTTTTCCTCAAAACTGGCTAGCAGTAAGTGGTTTTTACATCATTCAAAATGGTTTCATCTGATAGCCTAGAAGACGGCAATCACAACAATATAAGATTTTACTAACATACTTTCACAGATTTTTTAAAAGAAAAAAAATAAACTAAAATAAAAAAAAATTCAATAATTGGCAGGGAGACGTCTGTGGACACTGTGGTGAAAACCTCAGAAGCATGCCATGGTTAACGCTAAGCATATACCTTAAAATCCTGTCTTACATTTAACCCAGTGTTACTTTGTGCCCTGCGCTCCCCTAATAATACTGAACCACTGGGATGACAGACTGACAGCTGAGGGATTTCAGAAACGACAGAAACAACATTTCATATGTTTTACACAATGTTCGGTCTACTAGTTTATTAATGCAGTGTCATCATTATGCTAATTTTTGTTATCATTTGATCTGGTAAAACAAAAATCACATAACCTTTTAGATGCACAGGCTGGAATTTATTCAGTTATTGTGTTTCCATTGTAGTTTATGCACACTACATTTTTTTTTCTACTCAGTTTTGCGTGGAAGTTATGTATATTTGCACAATTAATGCCCATTTTCGTGTTTCCATTAAGCATTTTTAATGCAATATTTAAAAATACACAAATAAGTGGATGAAAACAAAGCCCCTGTTTTATAGAAATAGTACACCCTTAAGGCTTGTTCATGCTTTTATCAGCAGCAGGGTGGATTACTGTAACGACATTTCCCATATTTGACCTAGTTTCACATAGACTATTTTCCAGGTGGGCCGATAAAGATTGCTGCACATTTGACTCATGGAAATCTTGTATATTTAAACCAATCAGAGGACGACTTACCCGCTTTCTGGAACCGTTCTTCGATAGACTCGAACCCCATCGTCGTGGTCAACTCCTCTCTGAATCTCAAGTCTGCCAATGTATCTGGCGAGCTACTGGGCAAAGTGAGAAAGCCACCCATACGGACGTGGTCAGCTAGTAAGCAGGAAAAGGAACGACGTCATCCCACCCCGTATCATTCATTTTAAAGGTGAAATCCAGCCATATGTTCCTCTGGCTACACAATTTGCGATCTCCAGAAATGTAAATAGGGCAATGTTTTCAGAATGAGCCCATGCTGTTTACTCCTGTACTATACATTTTTTTTTAAAAGGCACTGACACTTTGAGTATGATTTTTCAAGCAATTCAACAATCAACCAACATTTAGATTAAGATTTATAAGAGGGCTTATTATACCCCATCTCTGATGTCTCTAAAGTTTGCATGTGAAGTTTCAGCTCATCATACGCCATAAATAATGTTTTACAACTCTTTGAAACTGCCCCTTTTAGGCTTTGATCATAATTGTGCCGTTTTAATGACTGTCGCTTTAAATTCAAATGAGATTGTGCTCATTTTAAAAGAGGGCGGTGCCACAAATGCCAATGTATCAGTATAGTGGCAGATTCAAAACAGGACTAATGTTATCTGTGTGAAAAATTTTAAATGTCAAAAGTCTCAGAAGAAGGCAGTCTATGGAGACTACAGGGGTCAGTTGGTCATCTAAAACTCCACATTTATAATCCTTAGTCACTGACAATCTTCGGCAGGTCAGATCTCTAATGGCGGACGGCTGCTTCTCACTCAGGACTGTCTATGCTAATAATGGAGAAATAGTCACTAGTGGGAGGGGCTTTCCTCTGATGACACATACAGAAGGAGAATGTCAAAGTTTCTGCAGGCTGTTTTTATCAAGTGTGATCATAAAAATAATATTAATACATGTTTACCATTATAAGCTGTTTATATCCACACACTGTGGCCACCCAACTGTGTTTATGAAAGTGATTCTGCATAAAAGGTCCTATAAAAAATTAAGAAGCTATTTATTAGCTATTTCCTAAATGTCTCAATGCTCCCCATCTTATTTTTCTGTTTTCTCTCAGAATCTGGCAGACGGGCTCAAGCCGTGTGACCTTTTCTGTGGAAGTCACTGCTGATAGTCGTGTCACTGTGATCAATACCTCTGTAATGCATTTCCAACACTCTCTCTCTCTCTCTCTCTCTCTCTCTCTCTCTCTCTAAGAAGACTCTTTGTCCCTGTGTCCATCTGCAGAGTTTTCCTCCTCGCTCTGACACAACACTAATAATGAAACATTTCATCTGTGGTCGCCTTAAATATTGCAGTATCTCCATGTGTCCGTGTGACAGGGCGGCTGTCATGGTCCGTTAAAGCTGATGTGTGAACGCTGCCTCAGAGAGCGCAAAAACACCAAGATCCCTGAAGAATGAGGAGAAATCAGTGCTTGTTACATGGTAAAGTGCATTTCTTGTGAGGCAACTTAAATCTAAACATTGTGCATGAATAAAAGAAATGAAACAAACATAATACTAGAATTAATTCAAATGTTAGAATGTTTAAACACTGCTTGCGCTTAAGCATGTTGCTAACATGAATTAACATGTTGCTACAAATTTTTTGTATGTTACAGCACACATTCTAACTAGCTTGTTTTTATTCATCATCTTTCTAGCATTTTGTTAACACATTACTAGCAATAGTTAAGGTGTTAATATCTGTAAATATGGCTTACATGTTTTATTTAACATGTTGCTAACATGAAATAACATGTTGTTAGAATGTTTCTAGCACACTTGCTAACACATTTTTACATTTTACTATCGTGTTTTATTTATCATTTTTCTATCACACATCAAGTATTAAATAATATGTTTTTAAGATGTTTAAACACAGCTTACATGTTTTAGCATGTTGCTAACAGGAATTATAGTGCTAGAATGTTTCTGGCATGTTAAAGCACACATGCTTACATGTTTTTACAATTTACTACTATGTTTTTCTTAATCTTTCTAACCTATTTTGATCATATTGTTGATATTAATCAATATGTTTTTAATAGGTTTAATCATGGCTTACATATTTTAGCATGTTGTTAACATGAATACATTGATATAATGTTTTTAGCATGTTTTGCACTCATTCTAACATGTTTTAACAGGTTGCCAGCATGTTTTTATAATGTTTCTAGCATGTTTCTCCACACATTACTCGCATTAATTATCATGTTGTTAATGATTACACATGGCTTACATGTTTAGCATGTTGTTAACATAAATTAACTTGTTGCTACAATCTTTCTAGCATGTTATAGCACACATGCTAACAAGCATGTTTTTATTTATAATCTTCTTAGCATTTTGTTTGCTCATTACTAGCAATAGTTAACATGTTACTACATGTTTAGTATGTTGCTAACATGAATTAACATGTTGCTAGAATGTTTTTTAGCATGTTAAAGCACACATGCTAAGACATTTTTACATTTTACTACCATGTTTTATTTATCCTCTTTCTAGCATATTTCTATCACATTGCAAGTTTTAAATAATATGATTTAAAATGTGTAAACATGGCTTACATATTTTAGCATGTTGTTAGAATAAATTAATACATTGGTATAATGTTTCTAGTATGTTATTGTACTCATGCTTACATGTTTTTATAAATTAATTAACATATTGTAAATGTTTAAACATGGTTGACATGTTTAGCATGTTGCTAACACGACATACATGTTTTAACATGTTGCTAACAAGAATTAATGTAGTAGAATGTTTCTGGTATGTTGAAGCACACGTTAACATGTTTTTACAATGAACTACTATGTTTTTTATAATCTTTTGTAGCCTTTTTCAATCACATTGGAAATATTATTTAATACATCTTAATATCTTTAAACACAGGCTATCATATTTTAGCATGTTGCTAAAATGAATCAATACGTTGATAGAATGTTTCTAATACTCATGTTTTGGCACTCACGCTTTCATGTTTTAACAGGTTACCAACATGTTTTTAATAATCTTTCTAGCATGTTTCTCACCACATTACTAGCATTAATTAACATGTTGTTAACATATAAGCATGGCTTACTTTTGCAGCATGTTGCTAACATGAATTAACATGTTGCTACAATTTTTCTAACATGTTGTAGCACACATGCTAGCTAGCATGTTTTAATTCATCATCTTTATTTCATTTTGTTAGCACATTACTAGCAATAGTTAATGTGTTAATGCGAAAACATGGCTTACATGTTTTAGCATGCTGCTAACAGGAATTAATGTGCTAGAATGCTTTTTAAATTACTCCTACTACTACTTTATAATCTTTCTAGCCTATTTCAATCCCATTGTAAGTATTAACTAATATGTTTAAACATGGCTTACACATTTTAGCATGGTGTTAACATAATTTAATACATTGGTATAATATTTCCTGCATGTTTTAATGTTAACAGGTTTTAACAGATTACCAGCAGCAGCTTTTATAATCTTTCCAGCATGTTTCTCCACACATTGCTAGGATTAATTAACTAAATGTTCAAACGTGGCTTATGTTTAGCATGTTGCTAACATGAATTAACATGTTTCTAGCATGTTTTAGCACACATACGAACATGTTTTAACATGCTAAAATGAAATGATGAAACATGTTTTTAACATCTTCAGTTTGGTATTAACACAGTTCAAAACTGAAAATATTGTTAACATAAAAAGATTGTTGCTAAAATGTTTTATTATGTTTCCAACATGGTTAGCACATTGCTTACATCAGCTGACATGTTGCTAATTATACTGCTAACTGTAATGTTGTTTTCGATATGTTTAAGTTGTAACTATAGCTAGCATGACTTTAACACTATGCTAACATGACAGCTAACATGTTTAAGAGGTTGTTAACAAGATGTAAAATATTTCTCATGTGTTTATAAGCATTGATGTAGTAACACATTGCTAGCATCTTTTAAAGCATCCTTTATTATTTTATTAGTGTGCTTTACCAAGTTACTAGAATGATCTAGCCTAGTTGCTACACTTCGATAATGATAGAAAAGATAAAGACTGGAACTTGGTGGACTTTAAATATTGTGTAAGAGTGAATGTTTAAAAGTTCTGACACCCTTAATGAAAGTCTATGGAGTTTTTCATCAGTATGATCATTCATGTTACTAGACAGTAAGTCGGGTCAAGATGTTTATATCAGTAAGGGCATAACATACTGAGTCCTGATCATTTGACCAGAGTTTGGTAGTCATTATTTGAAAGCTCTAGGATGAAATCTATTTAGAAATTTGGTCTCAAATAAAGCAGCAGCAGCTTAAAAGGTACACCAGTATGTTGAATTTCCCAAGGCAATGTAATAAAACACTCATCCTAAGCGGCCAGACTTCCTACTGTCAGTCAGAAACACACACACACACACACAAATAGACAGAGAGAGAGACAGAGACAGAGAGACAGAGAGAGACAGAGAGAGAGACAGAGAGAGAGAGAGAGAGAGAGAGAGAGACAGAGAGAGAGAGAGAGAGAGAGAGAGAGAGAGAACTAAGTGATCCTTCAAAGCCCTACAACTAAAATGTGGTGACAGAACAGAAATGATCCTTCAAAGCCCTACAACTAAAATGTGGTGACAGAACAGAAATATGAATTGTAATTGCTCACAATTTTTCTTCAGCTAAATTATTTTCTTCAAAATGAACACAACTGCAGAGTCTTCAAAGTCAAATTCACTAGCACAAATCTTTTAATGGAATTTGTATGCTGTTATCTACACAATTTTTTATAAATTGTAGTCGAAATAAAATGTTAGTGCTTACAAAGCTGGCTATTCCCAGTCCTTCTGTGTAGATAAAACTGCTGAAAGAAGCAAAACATGAGATAAAATCAGTACAACAAACAAGAGAAGGTCCTCGGTTACTGACACAGCAGATTTAAGCTAAGCTGCTTGTTGTTAATTGCTTCTTAACAACCATAGCATGAACAAATCCAGCTCCAATCTTATCTTCAATCACAGACAATGAGAGAGCTGTTTTATATGCAGGAAATATTCAGCTTTAGGCAGTGATCCGGTTGTTGACTTATTAATACTACTTGCTAAGTCAAGCATCACAAGTATTATTGCTAATTCTTTGGATTGGGACTCTTACAACCCTTTTGACACATCAAATTGTGCTGTTTGATGAGGACAGGCCATTTTGCCAGCTAGATGACTAAAACAAAAACATACAGGTAGCAACATGATTAAAATGAAAGAACACCACAACAACTACCCAGAACATCACAACAACCACATTACAACACATTGGGAACCACTCAAAACGTTCTAAAAACACACATAGCAACACAGTCAGAACACTCTAAACATATCAATAGAGAACATTCTAAAAAACACACATAGCAACACATTAGCTATGAATCAAAACAATTCACAACCATATACACCAACACCTTGGCAACCATTCAAAAACAACCCAAAACCATATAGCAAAACCTTGGCAACCACCCAAAACAATTTAAAAACCATACAGCAACACATTGGCAACCACTTAGACATTTATAGAAACCCCTAGCAACACATTGGCAATGATTCACATATTCTAAAGACCGCATATGAACACCTTGGCAACTACTAAAAACAATCTAAACCCACATAGCAACACCATGGCAACAACTTAAAACAATCCACAACCACACAAAAACATATAGGCAACCACTTAACATTCTAAAAAAACATAGCAACACATTGGCAACCACTCAGACATTCTAAAAGCCCCATAACAACACCTTGACAACCACTCAGACATTCTGAAAACCATGAAGCAACACAGGAAACCACTCAATGCAATCCAAAACCACATAGCCACACCTTGGCAACCCCTCAAAACAAACCAAACCCCATAGCAACACCTTGGCAACCACTAAAAACAATCGGAAACCTTACAGCAACACATTGGCAACCCCTCTGATATTCTAAAAATCACATAGCAATGCACTGGCAACCACTCAGACATTCAAAAAACCCTACAGCAACACCTTGGCAACCACTCAATACAATCCAAAATCAAATAGAAACGCCTTGAAAACCACTCAAAACAAACCAAACCTTACAGCAAACACACTAGCAACCACTCAGACATTCTAAAACTGCATAGCAACACATTGGCAACCCCTCAACACAATCCAAAACCGAATAGAAACACCTTGTAAACCACTCGAAACAAACCAAACCTTACATCAAACACACTAGCAACCACTCAGACATTCTAAAACTACATAGCAACACCTTAGCAACCAATCAAAACAATCCAAAACCAAATAGAAACACCTTGGAAACCACTCAAAACAATCAACAACCACATATCAACCATTATAAACAATCCAAAACCTTACAGCAACACACTGGCAACCACATTCTAAAAACCCCCTAGCAACACATTGGTAATGATGCAATACAATCCAAAACCACATAGCAACACCTTGGCAACCACCCATATATGCATGTTTGCATGTATGTATGTATGTATGTATGTATGTATGTGTGTATGTGTATATGTATGCGTGTATGTGTATGTGTATATGTGTGTGTATATATATATATATATATATATATATATATATATATATATATATATGTAAGCTCAGTCGATCATATAAATACATACATTGACTATTTAAGTGTCTCAATTCAGGCTGTCAAACACTAACGCACGGCTTTGTGTGAAATAATCAGGTGACAGCCGAACAACTTCGAGAGAAGAAGCCTATAATAACTTAAGAATGAAGATTAACAGTCTTTGATTTAGCCATTCCCCAACCGCCCACCTCCTGAAAACTTTAATCATAAAAGGTTAAAGTATATTAAAGTTGTGCCGCAGTAAATTAGCAAGAGAAAATTGAATCATCTGCATGGATTTTAATACAGAGAGAGATGTGGACCGAAAAAGTCGACGCTCACGAGGAATCATGAAGAGTTTTCCTGGAAAAGGATAAAAAAAAAAAAGAATTAAATATTAGACGAAATCCTCCTCTACAATATCTGCCTGAAAGCATTAATAACTATAGTCCCTAAATAAATAAATCAGCTAGATAAGATAGACCTGAAAGCTGGATAAAGTTGAAAGAAAGACAGATTTATTTATTTAGCATCTTTTTAGCATGTTTCTAGCATCACATTGCTAGCATTAATTAACATGTTACTATTATGTTTTTTTTTCTATTTAGCATTTTTCTAGCAACACATTGCTAGCATTAATTACCATGTTACTGGTATGTTTTTTTATTTAGCATCTTTTTAGCATGTTTCTAGCATCACATTGCTAGCATTAATTAACATGTTACTATTATGTTTTTTTCTATTTAGCATTTTTCTAGCAACACATTGCTAGCATTAATAACAAGTTACTGGTATGTTTTTTTATTTAGCATCTTTCAAGCATTTTTCTAGCATCACATTGCTAGCATTAATTAACATGTTACTAGTATGTTTTTTTCTATTTAGCATTTTTCTAGCAACACATTGCTAGCATTAACATGTTTCTGGTATGTTTTTTTATTTAGCATCTTTCTAGCATTTTTCTAGCATCACATTGCTAGCATTAATTAACATGTTACTAATATGTTTTTTTTCTATTTAGCATCTTTCTAGCAACACATTGCTAGCATTATTTAACAATGTATCTGGTATTTTTTTTTATTTAGCATCTTTTTAGTATGTTTCTAGCATCACATTGCTAGCATTAATTAATATGTTACTAGTATGTTTTTTCTATTTAGCATTTTTCTAGCATCACATTGCTAGCATTAATTAACATGTTACTAGTATGTTTTTTTTCTTTCTAGCCTTTTTCTAGCAACACATTGCTAGCATTAATTAACATGTTGCTGGTATGTTTTTTATTTAGCATCTTTTTAGCATTTTTCTAGCAACACATTGCTAGCATTAAATAACACGTTGCTGGTATGTTTTTTATTTAGCATCTTTCTAGCATTTTTCTAGCATCACATTGCTAGCATTAATTAACATGTTACTAGTATGTTTTTTTTCTATTTAGCATTTTTCTAGCAACACATTGCTAGCATTAATTAACATGTTACTGGTATGTTTTTTTGTTTAGCATTTTTTAGCAACACATTACTAGCATTAATTAACATGTTACTGGTATGTTTTTTTTATTTAGCGTCTTTCTAGCATGTTTATAGCAACACATTGCTAGCATTAAATAACATGTTACTAGCACGTTTTTATTTCGAGTATCATATTGCTAGCATCAGTTAACATGTTAATATGACTTATGACTTAACATAAATTACCACCTGGCTACAATGTTTCTAGCATGTTTTAGCACACATGCTAATGTGTTTTAACATGTTGCTAAAATGAAAAGTACTAAAAAATGATGAGTACTAACATGTTCAGATTAGTGCTAACAAATCAAAACTGAAAACATGGGTAAAATGATACATCATCTTTCTAACATGTTTTTAACAAATTGCTAACATCGTAATTTTTTAACACATACATGTTCCAAACATAGATTAACATGTTACTAGAAAGTTTCTATCATGATATAGCACACATGCTAACATGTATTAGCATGTTACTAGCATGTTTTTCATTTAGCATCTTTATAGCATGTTTCTAGCATCACATTGCTATCATTATTAACTTAAATATGTCTTACATGTTTTAGCATGTCTTTAAAATAAAGTAACGCCTGGCTACAATGTTTCTATCATGTTTTAGCACACATGTTGCTGTGTTTTGGTTGTTCCGAGTGTGTTGCTATGTGATTTTTGAGGTTCTGTGTTGCTATGTGTTTTTTAGAATGTTCCAAGTGTGTGGCAAAAAAAAAGTTAAACAAAAAATTTGCAAACTAAAATACATTCACGCTATTTTAATGCAAAGAGAGATGAGGAGCGAAAAAGTCAGCGCTCACAGGAGGTAATTTCAATTATGATCATTTTCCTGGAAAAGAAAAAAAAAAAAAAAGAAAAATATATTGGAGGAAATCTTTCTCTGCAATATCTGCCTAAAAGCAGGTCTGGCCGCCCTTTCATGCAGTTTGGACAGGATTCATTAGGTCATTTTACGACCTTCCAGTGCTCCGCGTATCTCAGCTTCAGCGCAGATAAAGAGCAACTCGGAACAAATAGGATTTTTTTTTTTTTTTTTGCAGCGTGCGCTCCCCTGATGAAACGCATTTGTTTCACCCTGCCTCTATCTGTTCCTCCAGAGGTGGAGTGAAGGAGAGAGAGGGGGATATTCTCGGTGTTACCCCTGTGTCACAGTGCCAGCGCTCATTCTGGGAAATTTAATTATCGATGCCAACAGTCTGAAGAATGAACTGTGTGTGTCATGAACATGGACTAATAATGCAACACTCTCCATCCGCCTTCTGTCTGTGGTCTATTTCAATCATTAAAACATGCCGTGACAACACAACAAAGCTGCCTGTGTGAACCGCAAAAACGATTTATTGAGGATTGTATAGGTGTATAAACAAGAACGCAAACAAAACAAAACAATACAAACAAAAACAAACAATAAAACAAACCAAACAAAAAAAACAAAACAAAAAAAACAACAACAAATGATGAAACCAACAAAACAAAATGAAACAAAGAAAACAACCAATCAACCAAAAAACAAAACTATAAAATACAATAGAAAACAGATAACCTAAAACAAACAATCAAACAAGCAACAAAACAAACAAAAACCATACAAACAATTAAACAAACAAAAATAAACTAATTAAATAAACAACAAAACAAACAACCATACCACCAAACAAACAAAACCAACCAGATAAAGCAAGCAAACCACCAAACAAAGTAGACAAAACAAACAAAACCACAGCAAAACAAACACCAGAAAAACAATTAAACACACACAAAAAAAACAATCAAACACAAAACAAACATCCAACAACAACAAGCACAAGCAAACCAACAAACAATCAAACAAAACTAAAACAAAACAAAAACACACAAAAAACAATCAAACACAAAACAAACACACAAAACAAACATCCAACAACAACAACAAGCAAACCACCGAACAATCAAACAAAACAAACAACCAGAAAAACAATTAAACAAATGAAACAAACAAAAAACAAACACGAAGCAAAACAACCAACCAACCAACCAACAAAACAAAACAAAATACAAAACAAGCAAGGAACCAAACAAACAAAAATTAAACAAAACAAAAACAAACAAACAAACAAACAAAAATACCATCTGGATATGCCAAAACACAAATCCTGCAAATATTTTTTAAATATTTACATTCAATTCTTGTCATCATTATCTTTGTATGGTTATCCCAAATGGACACAAATATTTGAAATTGAATGAAAATAAGTGAATAAAAACAGTCTGATAAACATTTTTAAACAGTCTGAGCTGCTTGATTTGGACAAAATTGTGCTGCCACTATTAGAGAAAAATCACAGCACTGTATCCCAATTAAATAAACTGAAATTAACGACAAATAAATATATAAAACAATAATAATTTAATTTTTAAAAATTATAATCTAAATTAAATTAGAAACAAAACAAAGTGAAATTTGGCCTACTTGATTGACAAAATTTTTTTGTCACTATTACAAAAATCACATTACTGTGTCCCAAATCTGGGTTTAACATACAAATCTAGCCCTTTAAGCTCCAAACAAAACAACTAAAACTCCTCCGCATAACCCGAAACACCTTCCTGCGTGACTGCAATCCCCTAACACCACAGAGCACTGTTCAGAATTAATTGTCCGGCGAGGTAATGAGCTCTGAATGAGAAACTGTAAAATATGTGACTGTCAGCAAAACTGCAGGGACGCGGAGTTAAAACCAGCTCTCTATATGCTCCTAAAACGCTCTCTCTTTAACCTCGGCCACTTTATTTCAGGTACAGCCATAATTCATCTACGTCTGAAGTGTGTATTATGGTCAGCTGGAAGAAATATGAGACAGAGAGAGTGATAGATGGTCACAGATATGATGAATCTCATATTTTATATATATTTTTTACAAAATTAAAAAAAAAACTGAGGTAATTTATTCATATTACGCTATATACTTGAATATACAGTATGTCGACAACTTTAATTGTATCTAACTAATGTTAAAATAGTTATATTCACTAGACTGCATTTTAATATTACATGTAAGAATTAAATTACTAAATCAGTAATTAATTTTTTTGTAAACATGTAGAATAGAGATGAATATATTTAAATGATACATTTGCATTAAAATAAATATATATATATAAAAATATGGCTGTATATCAGCACTAGAGGGAGGCATGTGTTGGCTTGAGTCCGCAGGCCAAGTCTCTTAAGCAGGTCGCATACTGGGAGCGCCACGTAGCGCCACGCAGCACCATGCATTTCAGAATTCTAAACATAGGTTTCTATCAGGGTACACACACCGCAAGTCGGCGGCTGTCCGCAGTGCCCAGCCACGACTCAGGACACTGTTCATATTCCTGCCGCGCCACAGAGCGCCATCTGATTAGTTTCAGGTTAAATATCATGCGAATGTCCGCATCTGGTGTGTGATACTTTTAACTGTCATGTGCGCGCCATGTCGCTGTGCTTCCGGTGTGCGACCTGCTTTAGGCTGCATTTACACTGCAGATCTTGATGGTCAATTCCGATTTTGTGACTGTATACGATTTATTTGATGACCTGCTTACATCATCTTTTAAAAGTGACTCGTATCCGATCGTCTGCATTTACACAGCACACGGCAAAGGCGCAATGACCATGAAAAAAAGAGCAGGCGCTGACTAACAGCTGATAATTAAAGAGCGCTTTTTCTCTATTCCTGTATGTAATCTGTTCACAGCTTTTGACAAGCTGTTTTACTATAGTTTATAACAGAAAGGTTCTCATTTGTCCATCTGCTTTTGATATATAGGCTTTTTTAAACCTTTAGGCATCTTAATGTCATGTCCATGGCGTGATTTATGCACGTGATGTATGCGCTAGTTTTATATTAGTTGGTTACGTGGCAGACATTGCGCTCTCTCGCTCTTGTTAACATGCTTAAATACCTGTGCTTTATGACAATATAAAAGCTGTTTAAGTCCTTGTGTATGAGATTTAAGGTTTGGTACTCTGCTGAAGTCTGTTCTGAAAAGAAAGTGTCAGACTTGACGTCATTCGCTACAGGTTTTAATGACGCGCGACTCGCATTGACAGGTGAAAATCCGATCTACCTGCTTGCATTGCAGACACGAGGGCACAGATCCGATTCATATCGGATAAATTTCCACATATGAACAAGGCCTGAATCTGAGTTGAGTAAATCGGAATCCATGTGATTTGTTCCTGCTTACATGTACATGGGCCATATCCGATCTGTGCCACATGGGAGAAAAACAATCGGAATTGAGTCACTTGAACAGTGCAGAGTAAATGCAGCCTTAGAGTCTCACAGGGATGATATACAGTCATATTGCAAGTAGGATATTGCACTAATACAACAGTTCAACAGCATAATAGTGTTTATAACAAGAAAATCAAACACGGAGAGTCTCAAAAACCCTTTTTGTAAGAGGAACTACTTTCTTCTGCCATTCATTCACATCTTCAGCTGAAGTCCAAACAGCAGAAACTGTTACTAATTCACCAACGTCTCTTTAGAGCTAGTGTTTGAATGATTGTCTAGCGTAGTGTTTAAAATGATGACAAAAACAGCTGATTTTGCTCACATTTTAAGATTATAAGGCTGAACGGCATGAAATGCCATCAATCTACAGAGATTTCCCAGTATTTCTCTGTTGCAATCGGGAGATCACAAAAATTAACCGCGAAAAATCCAAAGCAAAGCAAACACTACCAGATTACTATAAATACAGCACTACAACACACAAATAAGAGAGATTGACTTAGAATATCATTTACCTGTTCTATAATGATTTGTTCAGCTGTAGTTTGAAATGTACGCTGAAAAAAAAAATGCTGGTTTTCTCCCCTAAAGACTTATTATACAGTCTCTGTCGCCATCTTGTGGCAGAACGTCAACCTTTTTTGCTCTGCTCAATGACAGGCTGATGGCCGCGAATGCGCTGAATCTCCAAAATGATAAATATTTAAAATAGGCACTGTCCATATAAATAACTAAACGATTACATTCTCGACTAAAAAAACCTCAAAAGTACATTATGTTGTCCAACAGCTGCAATATTTGACAAACTGTAGTCCTCTGCTTGCCACTCCTGTGGTGGAGTAATACACAAGAGTGAAGAGGCTGTACAAGTGCTGATATTACTTCAATATCTCACGGCTATCAACCAATGATACAAGTTATTTTTTTACCCTCATTAATGTACACACAGCACCCAATCACAGAATATTTGACATTTTTGCAGATTTATTAAAAAAGAAAAACTGAAATACCACATGGTCCTAAGTGTTCAGACCCTTTGCTGTGACACTTGCTGTGATAAGTTTAATTTGCAGTAGGTGCTGTCCATTTCTTCTGATCATCCTTGAGATGGTTCTACACTGTCATTTAAGTCCAGCTCTGTTTGATTACACTGATTTGACTTGATTAGGAAAGCCACATACCTGTCTATATAAGACCTTACAGCTCACAATGCATGTCAGAGCAAATGAGAATCATGAGGTCAAGGGAACTGCCTGAAGAGCTCAGAGACAGAACTGTGGCAAGGTACAGATCTGGCAAAGTTGCAAAAAAAAAAAAACACACATCAACAACAACAACAACAACAACAACAACAAAGCATGGCGGTGTCAGTATCAGCTTTTTCAGTTGCAGGGACAGGATGACTGGTTGCAATTGAGGGAAAGATGAATGCGGCCAAGTACAGGGATATCCTGGACCAAAACCTTCTCCAGAGTGCTCAGGACCTCAGACTGGGCCGTAGGTTTCCTGTTTCCTGACGCATTCGCGTGCGCATGAATGGAAGTCCCGAAACAAATGTCTAGATGTGAAAGCACCCTAAGGGCGCTTTTACACCTGTGGATCAGTTCTTTTGTTCCGAAACAGGGATTCAAATTGTTACAATATTGCACTTTGTTTTTGGTGCGGTTCGCTTTCACACGACAAAGTTTCTAAACGGAACAAAAGAGCTAAAACAAGTCACCGCACATTGGTCAGAGTTTCACGGTTTATTTTCAGAGTCCCGCTCAGCTGTCATGTGTCCATATTTTAATTAATGACGATGAGCAATAAGACATTATAAGTGTAAATCTGCACTTTCATTTTGAATGGTGACACTCACAGACATCTTCACCAAGTATAAATCAGAGGTAAGACTTTCTCATACAGAGCCCCTGGCTTATGCATTATAGGCTTTACATTATAGAGAAATAACAGATAAACCAAGACTGCTGTTCAGTCGATTTTCTAAATCATTTTCTAAATGATAAACACCTCTCCTTAATAGTTCAACATGCTTTCACTTTCATATTTGTCATGAAACGCACATTTACCGGTAGGAATGATGACATCCCACCATGCTCATAATTCTCTCTTTATACAGCTATATACAGTTGAAGTCATAATTATTAGCCCCCCTGTTTTTTTCCCCCCCAACTCCTGTTTAAAGGAGAGATTTTCTTCAGCACATTTCTAATCATAATAGTTTTAATAACTCATCTCTAATAACTGATTTATTTTATCTTTGCCATGATGACAGTAAATAATGTTTTACTAGATCTTTTTCAAGACACTTCTATACAGCTTAAAGTGACATTTAAAAGGCTTAAAGGGGCTAATAATTTTGACCCTAAAATGGTTTATAAAAAATTAAAAACTGCTTTTATTCTAGCCGAAATAAAGCAAATAAGACTTTCTCCAGAAGAAAAAATATTATCAGAAATACTGTGAAAATTTCCTTGCTCTATTAAACATCATTTGGGAAATATAAAAAATAATAATAATTCAAAGGGGGGGCGAATAAAGCTGACTTCAACTGTATATGCCTATTACATATACATAATACACTGTGATATATTCTGGTTCGGATCGTATTGCTTACTCACTACAATCGTTCCGCTCCAGAGTTCGTTTAAAATCAAGCCAAGAGAACCTCATTCAGGCGATCTCAGACCGATGGATTTGGCAAGGATCCGAGCGGGATAGCGGGATTCAAATAAGCTAAATGAACCACGCTAACTAGGCAAACAAGACAGATTCCGAAACAAATGTCTAGATGTGAAAACACCCTAAGATCCAACATCACTACTTGCCATACACTTTTATACACAAATACACTTATTTAACCACACACTTACATGCCAATTTGCACATAACAGCTGCACATATAACGTTGTATATAGTAATAAACACGTACATACACTTGTCAATCTGTATATTTGCACTCACTACTTACTTCTATTTTTTTTTTAATATATTAATTATCTGTTTTTTGTCCTGTCTGTTATTCTGTTGCACTGTAGAAGCTCTTTCACGAAAACAAATTCCTCGTATGTGTGAACATACCTGGCAATAGACTGATTTCACGCGGCTGCCATTTTTAAAAGCGAAATCGAGGCTGCGGTGGGAAGAAACCCGGAAGTATCGTTGGGAGTTACATTGGAACGTTGTGTACTTGGCTGTATATCTTATCAGCGAATAGAAAGAGACACAAATTTATCATTTCACCGCCCTCTGGGTGACCCGAAGGTCCGTTCTGAATGAATGGTGAAAATAAAAAGGGATATCAGAGCTCATTTTCAGCTAAGTTAAGGGAAATGGCACTAGTTAGCTAACGTTTTCTTTCCCAAACACACGTTTTAGATGCCATTTATCAAACTCGAGTTAATGAACTGATTCTTTCACTATATTAGACTCATCACGATACTGAATTAAAAGAAAATTTGTCAATTTCCCGCTAACATTTAAAGCACTGTTGATGGCTTTCTTAAAACAGCGCTGATTGGCCATTGTGTTCACATGCTCAACAGATATGCTTGTGATTGGCCGAGAAGGTCATCAGTTCACCCTCCGCTGTTTACTGAGCACAAACACAGCCGAGCGATCTGCTTGATGACTCTACTGATCCTTATGGCTGTTTCGCGCTTGCGCTCCAGTCTCCGTGTATCTGTGTTTGCACTGGGTGAAGAGTGGTAAACTGAGTGCAAACACAAGATACATGGAGACTGGATCGCGAAGCAGCCGTGAAGATCAGCCGTGTCATCCGCGCTCAGCGGCGCTTCAATTTTAACTTAGCGGGAATTAGACTGTTTTAAAACTTCAGTACCGGGACAACACGAGCGTGTGCTACAGAGGACTGCAGTGTTTATCGCTCACCAAGTTACATAGGCTGAAGCAGGGAAGCGTCCCCTCTGTTTACCTGCTGCCATGAACTGAAGCCTAGGAGGACACTTGAGCATATTACTCTTACAGAGATTGTGATGTTGTTTGATGTCTAATTTGCTTTTAATTGTTATCTTGTACACCATATCTGTATTTTGAAATCTCGGCAACAGCTGGAGGTTTGTAGTCCACAGCATGTTACTGCAATGTTTACAGTGCTGGTCCTATACTTCCGGGTTTCTTCCCATCACAGCCTCGCTTTGGTTCTTTAAAATGGCGGCCGCGTGAAATAAGCGTATAAAGCTCTTTCTGATTCTGATTCTCTTAAGATTGTAATTCATTACTTTTTAATGCTAATACTAATTACAGTTTTTCTCAATGGCTTTGGTGCATTTCTCACAACACTATTTACCTTTGCACCACACTTCCTGCATTTCTCAAAACAATTTGTGTACATCACAGTAGCAGTTTCTCATTCCTTCCAACAAATTGCAAATGCTTTTGGATTTGCATCACCTGCTTTCATACAACTCTCTGCTGTTTATAACATTATCATTTGCTTATGTCATGGCAGTCAAAATTAACTAAACTTGTGAATGCTGAATAGTCATTCCATATAAATCTAAGAGTCCTCATCTCACTACTTGAGTCATTACATACAAAATGTTAAACTAGTTGTCAAAATCTGTCAAGCTAATTTTATAAAACTTTAAGTCTTTTTTCCCCTGAAAATGTCTTCTAAATTGAATAATTTCACGAATGATTTACAGACACTGAAGAAGATTTTTTATTTACTAAACCTATATAAAGACACATTTAATTGGGTGAGTGGAGGGCCCTACATATCTGCCATTATATATCTTTGAAAACAGGTGACAGGTTAAGGCAAAGGGGTCATAAAAGAGCATGAGAGAGGACTTGGGGATGCATTGAGAACCATCTGTGTCAGAAAGGCATGAAATGTATACAACACATGTTGAAACTGTCATGTATATTTGAAAAGACACACACTGTATGGGAGAGAAGAGTCCAGTTTAGATGTTTGAATCATAGATACTAGTCATGATTACCAAATGTGAACTGTATGGGGGAAAAACTGTGATTATACTAGATCTGTACATTATAAGGGCCAACAAGAAGAGGGGTCTTTAAATAGGGTCCGTAAAGGAGTAGGAGCTGGGAGAGGCCTGTTGAACCAGTAAACAGCTGTGAAAACACCAAGGTGGGAGGAAGCAAGGATAAAGGGGATAGCAAATTTGAGGGACACTGGATTTGTCCTGGAGTGAGACTAGAGATGGGTCTGCTCCAGATTGTCTCTGCTTTTTTGGGAAATATTCCAATAAAGTATATTCTTCTGATATTCATAACCCCAGTCTGAGCTTGATTCATTAAGAAAACAGCCAGAAACCACAACAACACGTGTATGTTGTAGGTTCAATTCCATTATGTAGGGCAATATTGTTTACAGTTGTGCACAGCTCTACCCCAAGGAAGTTTACGTTTGTTGTAAATAAGGGTGTATTTATTCTTTTACACAATGCTGTGAATAAATTAGAATTGCAAAGAGCATTTGCTGTAAACAGAGTAAACTGTCATAATGAAAACATGACAAAGCCATATGACTTGTTCATAAACAATGGTGTCTGGGCTTTTCATCTTGACACTTTCATTGACATCAATACTTGCTTTTGAAGAATGAGCTATCCATTTTGAGCAAGTGACATGCTATTGCAGGTTATAACCTAGGTTTTGCAGTTTGTATTGTTTTGAGAAATGCATTAACTGTTGTGCAATGTAAATAGTGTTGTGAGAAATGCACCAAAGCCACTGAGAACAACTGTAAAATTTCAATTATTATATTTTTTTCCCTGTAAATCAACCCATGTGAAAGTTTTCTTGCATCAAAACAACAAAATTCTCAAATTTGTCATAGTTTCATGTCCAAGACTTTCATGAATACACCAGACAAACAAAAAAGAAAAGAAAAGGAAGCTTCATAGCTATGTGTATACACAAATGTGTATTTTTTTTAGACTCCAAGTCTATATAATTACAAATCAGGCCTCTCCAAACCAGCGCCAGAGAAATGACACTCACACGCTGATAAAGATGACACAATGACAGATTGTATACGCTCATGAATATTCATGACATTAAGGTCAGACACCTCGGAGTACTGCTGGAATGAGACGACACAAACACACACGCACACTTAATTCTCTCTGGAGAGATCCGGACCACAGTGATAGTAAAAACACGTCCATTTCCACGCTCCCGTTCTGCATTTTGATTGGTCGCCGAGTAATTTGAATTATAATGAGCATTGTTATCAGTTCATCAGTCGCATGCTTTCAAAAGGAAGTCATGATTACACAAACACGGCTGAATAAAACGGCTTCATAATATTACACAAGCACATGCATTCCAGTCAATGCATTTAAAATCACATGCAATTTCACACACGCATATGCTATAATGCTTGTGTTATTAATGCTGTGGTGTGAATGTAAATGAGTAATTCAGGCAAAAATTAAATCCCGTGATCATTTATTCAGCCACATGTCATTCAAACCCTACGTAGAGATAGGCTTCTCTTTATGTGGAAGAGAAAATTTAGGATTAAAATTCAGATGTATATTCTTAAATAAATACTTCATTTTGATTGGTTAAAGAGTATGTGCTTATAAAAACATATATAAAAAACATCCAATGATGTATATAGGATGATAAAAATGTCAGATTGAACCTTACAATTCTAAGGTGACGATATGTTGACAGTCATTTTATTCACATCTAATTGATGTTAAAATAGTTATGTTCAGTATACTGTATTTATATATTACATGTAACATCTCAATTAACAAATCAATAATGAAATGTTTACTAAACAGATGTGGATTGGAGCATATGAATATATTTTAACAACACACTTGCATTTTAAAATATATTAATTGACATACCATAATATCTATCCATCCATCTATCCATCTATCTACTGTCCATCCATCCATCTATCTACTGTCCATCCATCCATCTATTCATCTATCTACTGTCCATCCATCCATCCATCCATCCATCTATCTACTGTCCATCCATCCATCCATCTATCTACTGTCCATCCATCCATCTATCCATCTATCTACTGTCCATCCATCCATCTATCCATCTATCTACTGTCCATCCATCTATCCACTGTCCATCCATCCATCCATCCATCTACTGTCCATCCATCCCTCTATCCATCTATCTACTGTCCATCCATCCCTCTATCCATCTATCTACTGTCCATCCATCCCTCTATCCATCTATCTACTGTCCATCCATCTATCTACTGTCCATCCATCCAACTATCTACTGTCCATCCATCCATCTACTGTCCATCCATCCATCTATTTACTGTCCATCTATCCATCTATCTACTGTCCATCCATCCACCTATCTACTGTCCATCCATCCATCTATCTACTGTCCATCTATCCATCTATCCATCTATTTACTGTCCATCCATCCATCTATTTACTGTCCATCCATCCGTCTATCTACTGTCCATCTATCCATCTATTTACTGTCCATCCATCCATCTATTTACTGCCCATCCATCCATCTATTTACGGTCCATCCATCCATCTATCTACTGTCCATCCATCCATCTATCCAGACAGACAGACAGATAGATAAAACAATAGATACAGTGATACAATGACAGACGGATGGACAGACGGACAGATAGACAGATAGATAGATAGATGGATAGGAAGTACAGACCAGCCTGATCTCATGAGGAAATGTAAGTATTTTACGTTTTGACAGTTTAGTGGCTAATTCGTACGATTTCATACGAGTTCAGTCGTACGAAATTGTACGATTTTAAAAAGGAGGCGTGGCACCTAACCCCACCCCTAAACCCAACCGTCATTGGGGGATGAGCAAAGCGTACTAAATCGTACGAGATAGATCATACGAATTCATACGAATTAGCCACTAAATCAAAAAGTTACGAATTGCCGTGAGATTGTGTTGGTAGAGACACAATTTCATTTTAATTATTGAAAATATTGCAATGGATGGGTCCAACTACACCATATACAGTACATCATCCAACAACCATAGAGCTCTCAACAGGCCTGCCTTTAAAGGTTATCCATCAAATTCTGTTTATAATATGTTTTGGACCCCAAGCCTTTATTGTGAAGCGTTTTGCGGTGGCTCTTGCCTGCAGTACCAATGGAACCAGCCGTATGGACCCTGAGGCACAATCCAGCCACTGATTTCCCACATCTCCAAACTGCCACCACATTTGATTTCATAGGTGCATTGGTGCTCACGTTTTTTCTGTATGTGGATGAAGCCACCTGAAAAAAAACAAAAAAAAACACAAATACACAAAATAACACAACTCAATCAAGGCATGACTTGTTTCGATTTCGGATATTGTGATTTATTCATTCTCAATAAAAACTGTGTTTATCAATGGAGATGTTTGATAATGATACAAATTCCCTACATTTATATAGCGCTTTTCTGGACACTCAAAGCGCTTTACACATTTTTAATGGGACAAATCTCCATACCTGCCAACACTCACGTTTTTCCCGGGAGTCTCCTGTATTGCAGACCCATCTCCCGCCCACCTCCCGTATTGTTCTGTCTCCCGGAAAACTCCCGGAATAAAAACTCCCTTTTACAGAGGATATCCTGGGATTTTCATCAACCACAGAGAGCCAGGACCTCGATTTTTGTGCCTCATCTGAAAGACGGTGCTCATTGAGCAGTATAGAGTCCCCATCAATAGGGTTTATGCCGAGCAAGTGTTGTTCCCATACTGATAAAACTTCCGGTGACCTGTTATTGTGAGTTTGTTTCCATTTTATACGGTTCCTTTTACAGCATTGATGTTGTAATTAAAATAGTAGCAGTTAAATAGACTTTGGCATTCATTTCGTTGCTCAAGCGCAAAACGAGACAAAACACGGTTTACTCGCACGCGCCTGTCAGAATCAGCAGGCTAGCGCAGAAGCTCCATTGAATATACTGGGGTAAAATAAATGGGAGAAATGTAATTTAATGCAGTGCTTCTTGTACAATCTGAGACCCACTTCATATCGGTTATCACTTAGCCATGGAGATCGCTGATTTTTAAAGAATACAGACCTGAAACGCGCCAATTTTGCAGTGCAGTTCACCAGAAGTGTTTAACCCAGGTTACTGGCAAATTAAAAGTCCTATTAGCATGCTTCGGCATATACCCTATAGGACCCACACAGACTAAGACCACTTCTGGCAGCAGCCTTCTCATGTGGTCTCCCATTCAGGTAGTGACCAGCCCTGCTTAGCTTCAGTGGGCGACCATGTGAGAGTTGCAGAGAGCTAACTGCCAGCAGTTAGTTTGTAAACCTCACTGATATACTGAATGACTGCATTTGGAGTGACTTTTTAACTGAATTCTCATGCTCAAACAGCAGCATTACACAGTACAGGAAGCTGAAAGTGAATGGTTTGAATATTCACGCCAACAGGACAAACGGGTCATATTTGCTGGACCTCATATCAACCTTTCCCAGAGCTAAACATGGAGAATGATAGTGTGAGGTAATGCTGGTGCAGAGATCCAGTGGAGATGTGTGGTGAACAGAGAGTGTGTGTGCGTGTGTGTGTGTGTTGAATGCAGATGAAGGCGCTGATCATTTGCGTGGAGCAGATAAAGCTCTCAGTGACTGTGGCATTTAAGCAGGTCAAGAGCACTGACCTCAACTGCCTAAGACGAGATGAGAAACACACACTCTCTCTCTCTCTCTCTCTCTCTCTCTCTCTCTCTCTCTCTCTCTCTCTCTCTCTCTCTCTCTCTCTCTCTCTCTCTCTCTCTCTCTCTCTCTCTCTCTCTCTCTCTCTCTCTCTCACACACACACACTTATACTAAAACTCTCACCACACACACACATTCTCTCTGTTTCTGTCTTACATACACACATTCACCATACACACACAAACACACACACATTCACAAACACACACACACAAGCTAACAAAGATACACACTCGTGAGCATAGACACATGCATGTACACGCACTCTCTCACACAGACACACACATAGTATACTATGGAAGCACACTTTTACAATCACAGACACATACACACACTCACTAGACACGTAAATACACACAAACACACTCGCTGAGACACAAACACAAGCTGACCCACGCAAACACACACTCACTGACAGAATCACACATACACGCTCACAGAGACACAGACACACAAACACTCACTGTAGATTTAGGGTTGTCGGAGGGGACATGTCCCCACCAATATCCACCAACTACTCAAATGTCCCCACCAATAATTTAATTAACTTAAAAAACATCTCGCTGTAAATATAAACGTAGACATGCCGAAAGGGTTAAATCACGTTCTCTCCTCGAGTTACACCGCCCCCAAACAAATATGAACATTGTGATTGGCTGTGCCTTTCCCTGCTGTCATGTGAGAGGCTGCTGTCAGATACAAGCAGCGCCTAAAGAGCTGCGCGGCGGGAATTTCTCGATGTGTGAGACACGCACAAGTGAGGATGGTGGTAGCAATAAAAGGTGGAGCTTTTTTCAATGAAAAGTGTAAGTCACATAAACTCAAGTTCGCTACTGAATGAGTCCATTATGATAATGCCGCTATTGCTAGTGTTTTCATCGCTTTTACGGTCAGTCAAACAATATAGCAGACTAATATAGTCTGTGAACTGAAAACTAACTTCAGAATAAACACCTAATGGCCTGTTTACACTGAGTGGTACGGTACGCTTTTATGGCCGTTTCCACTGTCAAAAGGCGTACCGAACCGTACCACTTTTTCAGCACCCTTTCGAAAGGGTACCAAAAGGCGGAGTAGACGCGCAGCTGAACGCTATTGGTTTACAGAGATACGTCATTCGCTTACGCAACAAGCCAGAATGAAAACAAAAAACCTGCCATGTTTAAAATACACAGCGAGAGATTTTAGCGGAATTCTAAATACATATAATAACGAGCCATGGTCGATCTGGGCTCAAACAAACCTTGTTGTCGTCTTGATGAACAGTCATAAAGCCAAGAAGAAGAGCAGATTTACCCTGTGCCCTGTAGTTTTTTTACGAGCCAGTCTGAGGCGCGAGTGGTTTCTCTTTCTTGCTAGCGCGCGTCTAACATTATATCTGAAATAACAAACTTCTTGAGTTGATGATAATAACCTGCGCTTGATTATTGACGTGCTTTTGAAACCCGATCCTGTCAGACACTGACAAACGCGAGAATGAAGCGTGAAGAAACAAAGGAGAAGCCGGAAAAAAAAGGAGCACTTTATTTTTCAGCAAACATGAACAAACTGCCATGTATAACTAACTTATTATCTTCACCGTTTGGACTAATATGAACTCAGAATGATGGAATTCCTCTCTAACAGAGGCTACATGTGCTGCTGAAGCTTACAGACACAGATGAGAGGTTTTCACTGACTGTGGGCTATCTTTCCTGTTGTTTTTGAACCTAAATACTGACGAAATGTCTGTTGTGTGTAGTTCTTCTGTAGTTGGTAACATATCGGAGACTGTATGGGGCGGTATGTGTTCATATATGTTCATTTATTTATTTATTTATTTATTTAATATAATTACAGACGTTACAGTAGGTTATTTCACACCGTCATTGATCTGCAGATATAATCAACTCATGTTCATAGAAAAGAAGTGCTTCTCATATGATATGTGAGCGACCTGTACAGCTTTATTGTAGACATTTCCTCAAGGGAGAATGACGTCGACTGAAACTGTTTGTCGTACACCACGCCCACCAAAAGGGTACCCTTGGTAGTGGAAACGCAAGCTTGATAAAGGTGACCCGTACCGACCCGAACCGTATCAGTCAGTGGAAACGAGCCATAAGTTACATGTAAACGTATATGACCCTGCCAGTTCTTCTAATCTCTTAGAGTAACATCTCTAACATCGGTTGAAACGATTTGTCAGAAAAACTACAGCCTGTGCTCCATCTTTTAATAATACTATGAGACATGTTTAATTTGTACGAAAAGTAAACAAAAATTCTTTCTTTATCAGTTAATAAACATTGTTTTAACATGACACTTTCAGGCCTGTAGCCAGCTTAATGAAAGGAGGGGTTATTTGTTTTCTCAAAAACTAAACCTTTTAGCAGTTAATCACCTGATTAATTATTCATTCGGTTTAATTGAGGTATAATTATTAGATTTTATTGCCATATTAAGAACTCATTTTTGCTGGATTATCTTGTTGGATAGTTATTATCACTACACTTTTTGATATACCAAAATATTTCCTACCATTTTGTCAAATTGCTTTTACACATGTGCATTTAAACTGTAAGTTTTAGAAATAATAAAAATACTTTGAAGTAGAAATGAGAATTTTAAATTCTTCGAATAAAGAAATGAAGAGTTCAGATGCCAAAACCTCTAAATGCCATGTAAAATGAGCATTTTTCTCAGCCTTGTACATATTTATGTCCAGTTATTTCACTTTAAAGGCAATGGAAAGGACATATTCCTCACTATAAAAGTAAAATAAGAGTCCACACACACAGGAGTTGGAGAAAAATGCTAATTTTAGAAGAAAATATTAATTGGCATTTAGAGGTTTTTGCATCTAAACTCTTCAAATATGAAAATATACTTATTTTTAAAATACAATTTTTTAATTAATAATTTTCTGTTAAAACTTTATTAGATTAGACTTTATTAAATTAAAAACTGAAGCCTACTGGCAAATAACAAACTGGCCAGCACATTCAACCTTCCTCAGTGAGAATTTGGCCATTTGAATAATGAGATAAATGCAAACATAATAATAGTAATCCAACTTTTGGACTTTCAAATCCCCTGAACCCCCTCAGCTTCGCACCTGACTATTTAATTTAACTTAATAAATTGTATGAAGTTAATAAGATTAATAATACATTTTAATAGCAGTTAAATAATTAATAGCAATATATAATATAATATATATATATTCATTCTTGCCGGGGGTGTGGGGGGATTGTATTCACTTGTCCCCAGTCCCCACCAATGTCAAATGCAAACCTACGCCCTTGCACTGAAACACATACATACACACACTCAATTTCACTGGTGCACACACTTTTGCTGAAACACACTCGCTGAGACAGACACACATACGCTGACACACAAACACACACCATACATGTACATACACACATGAAACCATAAACACACTCTCAGTCACTCAGATACACACTCACCATACGCATACATAGATACACACACACAACACATGTGCGCACACCAATACTATGGACGTCAATGGGTGGCATGGTGGCTCAGTGGTTAGCACTGTCACCTCACAGATAGAAGGTCGCTGGTTTGAGTCCCGGTTGGGTCAGTTGGCATTTCTGTGTGGAGTTTGCATGTTCTCCCGTGTTGGCGAGGGTTTCCTTAGGGTGCTCCGGTTTCCCCCACAGTCCAAACACTTGCGCTATAGGTGAATTGACTAAATAAAATTGTCCGTAGTGTATTAGTGTGTGTATGAGTGTTTCCCAGAACTGGGTTGCAGCTGGAAGGGTAAAACAAATGCCAGAATAGTTGGCGGTTCATTCCACTGTGGTGACCCCTGATAAATAAGGTACTATGCTGAAGGAAAATGAATGAATGGATGTCAGGGATTGTTCTTAATCCAACATTCTTCCAAATATCTTCCTTTGTGCTTGACAGAAACAGGTTTGAAGCTAGTGGAGGACCACTGAACTTTCAGTTTTGCGTTTACTAACCCTTGATATTTTAAGCAAACCATTAAAAGGTTTTCCACAGCCTTTGCTGATTTGGCCACAGACTGAAGTGTGTGTGTGTGTTTGCCCACAGTGATTATAAGCGCAGTGTGTTGATGATCTGATGTACAGTATGAACAGATCTGACACCCCCGGAAGCCCCCCGTGAGACTCATTGGAGCTGCATCTGCCGGCCTCACACCTCATTGGCTTGATAGAATACTAATAAAAACCATATGACGACGGCATACCAAGTACACCATTAATATTCAGAAATATTCCGGCGCGGCATGTGGCGGAGACCTGTTGAAGAGCAGGACTGACAGCTCTGTCTGTGTGGCAGCGAAAAGACGTCCTTATTAACCTTTATTACAGCAGACACACACAAACACACACTGCACTTCATTACTGTACTGCAGGGTTGTTTTGGGGGAGATTAAAATGATTTGACACATTTTATTGAAAATATGATGGGTTGTTTTAACCCAATGCTGGGTCAAAAATTGACAAATGCAACTGGGTTAAAAATCATCAGTTAAATTTAATTGATATTTTATTAAATAAATAAATAACCCAATGTTGGGTTTGTTCGAATTTGACCCAACGTTGTGTTGAATATGTAAAAAAAACCAGCATTATTATTTACAGTTAGGTAAAGGTGCTTTATGAAAGTTTTTGGCTCTTCTAAAGCATAAAAGTATCTTAATATGTTTGCAGATATTTAAGAAACATGCTAGGTGAACATTCTTGTTTCTCTGAAAAACAATGCTATTATTTAGAACACAAATCAGCCTTAAACCAGCCTTCAGGCTCGAGAGCCAGGCATACTCCTGTTGATGTCATCAATCTGGCAACCTGCACTTGCGTGTGCTTTAAATCAGGGGCGTAGCGGGCATTTTAAAAGTGGGTGGGACAGCTGTATGAGATCATATGTTCATATAATTATTAATCACCTGTTTCTAAATGGTCTGTCTCTAAAAGTAAGGACGTATCCCCCCCCCCCCCCCCCCCCCCGTCCCCTGCGGTTGCTATGCCCCTGCTTTCAAGGCGTGTAATACCTAGTTCAACCACTGGGTGTCATACTTGCATACTCATACCAGTCAACCCTCCTGTATTTCCCAGCATTCTCCCGTAAATTTACAGTTCTATCCCGCTATCATAGCGTAAAGGTATTTTCCCGTATTTCTCCCATATTTTCAATCTTTTCATGAAGGGTGGCATTCAACATTAAAGAGTCGATCCTCCCTATACGCAAACCATATCGCCAAACCACCAGGGGCCTCCCATTGCTCTGTTCTGTGCTTTCGCTTTATTTAGGCATGAAAACACTTTGAAATAAATATAAAAACAGCAGGATTCCCTTCCTTTTCATTACAGGTGCCGTTGCCCCTGCTTTGCATTCCTCGAAACAGTCATATAGCGGTGCGTGACTGTCAGCTGACGCGCTCCACAGTGATAAAGAGATGCTGCTTCCCAAACTGATTCTGTACACGGGATTTAAAGCAGAGCGAAAGTCTGGGTTTTGGGTGCGTGTTTGTACAGACACATACTCATAATTAATAATAATAATAACAACATCTAAAGATGTCAATCTTGGTGGTTTTTTTTTTTTTTTTTTTTTACAAACAACTAATTTTGTCCTAATTGAACATAGAAGGTTAGGAAAGCAATGCTTTCATTATAATGTTAGATGTGTGCACTTTTAAAGTGACACCTCTGTTATTTAATGTAATCAAACTAAAAATCATAAATGAGATTCAGTTGTTGCTCTTTAATCAGAATGTGTAAGTTACAGTGAATAAAAGATTAATGAGATTTGATTCTATTTCATTATAATAGCTAATTTAAATAAGCTGAACTGTTTGCTAAAATGCAGACAGACATATACTTGCGCACACACAATAGCACAGACACACATAGACAAACACATATACACACATACTGTAGAAATACACTTGCACACACACACACACACACACACACACACACACACACACACACACACACACACACAAACACACAAACACACAGTCAATGTCCATTGAAGTTCAGATTTTCCAATTTGAGTGACTCGCCTGTCAAATGTGCGAAACGCTCAACTCGCGCCGTTTCATTTACACGAATCACGTCATTTACGCCGCCTCACTCACGCCAAACAGGCCGCAGGATGTCCATTCGCATCTTGGCATTGACTTAGCATGTAAATCACTTGCACTTAATGCTTAAAAATTCAAGGTTGTTGTAACCCAATGTTGGGTCAAATATGTAAAAAGCCAACATTGCACTTACATTTAAAATTACACTTTTTATCCAAGCAGGTTGGATCGGTTCATATTCGACCCTAGGCCAGCTGAGAGACATAGTCCTTCCAGCGTGTGCTGAATCTTCCCCGAGGCCTCCTTCCGGTGGGACATGCCTGGAACAACTCCCTAGGTAGGCGTCCAGGAGGCATCCGAAACAGATGCCCGTGCCACCTCAGCTGACTTCTCTCAATGTGGGGGAGCAGTGGCTCTACTCCGATCTCCTCCCGGGTGTCAGAGCTCCTTACATTTATAAAGATGCACCCAGCCATCCTGCGAAGGAAACTCATTTTGGCCGAGATCCTGTCCTTTCGGTCATGACCCAAAGGTAAGAGTAGGAAAGTAGATTGACCGGTAAATCGAGAGCTTTGCCTTTGGGGTCAGCTCTTTTACCACAATGTTACATTGATCGCATTACTGCTGCTGCACCGATCCGCCTGTCAATCTCACATTCCATCCATCCCTCACTCGAGAACAAAAACCCCAAGATACTTGAACTCCACCTGCGGTAAGAACTTTACCTTTTTCCGGTTGAGGATCTGATTCTCATCTGTTCAACTCAGCAGCAAACCGCCACAGTGCATGCTGAAGGTCCATGTCGAATGAAGCTAACAGAACATCATCTGCGAATAACAGAGATGAAATGCTGGGGTTCTCAAATCTGACCCCCTACGGCCCAAGGCTGCACATAAAAATTCTGTCCATAAAAATTATGAACAGAACCAGTGACAAAGGGCAATCTTGCCAGAGTCCAACATGCATTAGAAACAAGTTTGGCTTATGGCCGGCAATGCGAACCAAACTCCTTCTCTGTTATTACAAGGGACCAGACAGCCCTTAACAAAGCGCCTCTGACCCCACACTCCCAAAACACCCTCCACAGATTTCCACAAGGGACACAGCTGAACACCTTCTCCTTCACTAAACACATGTGGACTAGTTGAGCGTACTCACATGAACCCTCGAACAGCCTGGTGAGGGTTTAGAGCTGGTCCTGTATACCACGGCCTGGACATTGTTCCTCCTGGATCTGATGTTCAACCATCAGCCGGATCCTCCTCTCTAGTACCCTTGCATAGACTTTTCCAGGGAGGTTGAGGAGTGTGACCCCCCTATAGTTGGAAAACACCCTCCAGTTCCCCTTCTTAAAAATGAGAAACCACCACCCAAGTTGCCCAGTCCAGAGGTACCGTCCTTGAACTCCATGAAATATTGTTGAGACGTGTCAACCAAGACAGCCCAACAATATCTAGAAACTTGAGATACACAGGGTGCATCTCATCCACCCCCACTGCTTTGCCACTGCGGAGCTTGCAAACTACCTCAGTGAACTCAGTGAACTCAGCTTGGGTGATGGGTAAGTCTACCCCTGCATCCCCGGTCTCTGCTTCCTCAATGAAAAACATGTCAGTGGGGTTGAGGAGATCCTCAGAGTATTCCTTCCACCTTCCAAAATCCCCAGTCTAGGTTAACAGCTACCTTCTTCTGCCGTAGGTGTGGAACTGCTTTCCCCTCCTGAGGCACTTGACTATTCGCCAGAATCTCTTTAAGGCAGATTGTCTTCCTCCATGGTCTTCCTAAACTCTTCCCAGGCCCAAGTTTTTGCTTCAGCAACCGCCCAGGCTGCACCACGCTTGGCTTGTCGGTACCCATCAGCTGCCTCAGGAGTCCTACTAGACAACCAAGCCCTGTGGGACTCTTTCTTCAGCTTGACGGCATCCCTTACTCCTAGTGTCCACCACCAAATTCATGGATTGCCACCACGACAGGCACCACAGGCCTTACAGCCACAGCTCCTCATGGCCGCGTCAACAATGGAGTCTGAGAACAAGGACCACTCGGTCTGAATTTCTCCAGCTTCCCATGGGATCTGGTCAAAGCTCTTCTGGAGGTGAGAGTTGAAAATCCCTCCAACTTGTGGTTCAGCAAGTCATTCCCAGAGGACCCTCAAAATACGCTTGGGCCTGCCAGGTCTGTCCAGCTTTCTCCTCTGCCAGTGGATCAGTTGACAGCCCCTCTGTTTACCATAGTGTCCAAGACATACGGTCGGAGATCAGATGATACAACCACAAAGTTGATCATCGACCTCAAAACAACAAAAATAATCAAAACTGAAAGTAAAATGAAAACAATTAAACAAATAAATAAATAAAGAACATTAAAGTAAAAACAAACTCATTCTAATAATGAAAACTACAGTCTGCCAGTGATACCAACTCAATACAGCGGACACTAAGCTATTAAAGGTGAAGTATCCTATATAGGATGCGTAGAAAGCATTTCATTTGAAATTTTTTCAATCTGCCTATTCTCCTGAGCGCCTGAATGAATGCTTCAGCTTCTCTTCAGGTGCATCCACTGGGGAAAAAGCACATGGCGTTTCCAGAAAAACCCTCTAGCTTTGGCTCTCTGAATCTCCATTATCCGTCCTGGTCTCTTGGGTGAACTGCAGAACTATATACGACAAAAAAAAGAAACCATCAATGCTTCAGCTACAAAAAACAGCTTTTGTTCCAGTCTGAGAATCTGCACACACAAAAGTATTGTTTGTCTGAAATCACTGGGCATAATTGAGAGATAAAAGTGTGATCATTTGCATGGGTTTGCATTAAAAGAAACGCATGAGCTCCCGGGATGAATCCAAAAGTGCCCCCTTTAGTGCTGGGTTAAAGCGGATCAAGAGACAGGCTTTTGCCAATGCTGGAGCGTCAGTCTGTCTGTCTGTCAGAATCGCTGCTTATCAGCGGCTCATTCACACACTGTCATAAAGTGACACAGAGGAGCGCAGGCAATCATCCGTGAGCCGCTGAAAATACTACATTTCAGCTTTCATTCAGGCTTTTTTCAGCTCTGTATTACGCTTTCTTTACTGTACCAATGCTGTATTAAGCTTAAAGATGCTGTATGTAATGTCTTTAAATCTTCTAAGACATAAAAACACCATAATATGTTTGATAAATGATATTTTGCTTCTGAGAACTGTAGAAAACGATCTAAAATAATGATTATAATATAATAATAACAACATTTTAAAAATACAGTTGAATAATGGCTGATAATTTTGACTTAAAACTGTTTTCTTTTTATTAAAAACTGCTTTTATTCTACACCAGGGGTGCCCAAACGTTTTCTTATAAATGGCCAAAAAATAAACTTGATTGAGGGCTGTGGGCCGAAGTTGTATCACATAAAATTTTCCATTGGTGATTTCCTAATTTATTTGATTTAAAACGCCTAGAAAATCAGAATCAGAAAGAGCTTTATTGCCAGGTATGTTCACACATACGAGGAATTTGTTTTGGTGACAGAGCTTCTACAGTGCAACAGGATTACAGAGACAGGACAAAAAAAACAGATAATAAATATATATATTTTAAAAATAGAAGTAGTGAGTGCAAATATACAGATTGACAAGTGTATGTACATGTTTATTACTATATACAACGTTATATGTGCAGCTGTTATGTGCAAATTGGCATGTAAAGTGTGTTAAATAAGTGTATATGTGTATGGCAAGTAGTGATGTTGGCTCCACAATTATTATCATCAAGTGTTCATGAGATGGATTGCCTGAGGGAAGAAACTGTTTCTGTGTCGGGCTGTTCTGGTGCGCAGTGCTCTGTAGCGTCGACCAGAAGGTAAAAGTTCAAAGAGGCAGTGTGCTGGGTGTGAGGGGTCCAGAGTGATTTTGGCAGCCCTTCTGCTCGCTCTGGAAAAGTACAGTTCTTGGGGAGTAGGAAGGGTTGTACCAGTGATTCGCTCAGCAGTCCGAACTATTCGATGTAGTCTTTGGTGATCATATTTAGTAGCTGAGCTAAACCAGACAGTTATTGATGTGCAAAAATGTTGTTTTAAAATATATTAATTAATGATGCAGTATCAATTTAAACTTTTTATAATTAACTTATTATTGTAAAAACATAAACAATTCCATTTGTAACACAATAGAGTGCAAAGCTGAATGTACTAGTTAAGCTGCTCCTGCCTTTGCTCACTGATGTCTTTGTGCATTGTCCTCTATATGTCAAGTGACAGTACTTACATTTTAAAGTCTGATTAATTTACAAAATTTAAATAAAACAACAAATTTTAGTTGGCTTTTTTGTAGCTCCTCAATTAAACAGATACAAAAGGTTATGTTGAATTCGGAAAAAGGTTGATGATCGATGATCTCTCTCAAAGGCATTTTGCCCCAACCCATTCCCGATCATTCTTCCTCTCTTTTTTTACATGGGATGCCGGGCCCTACTTTGAGCACCTCTGTTCTACCCATAATAAAACAAATAAGACTTTCTCCAGAAGAAAAAATATTATATGAAATACTGTGAAAAATTCCTTGCTCTATGAAATATTCATTCATTTTTCTTTGGCTTAGTCTCTATTTCAGAGGTCACACAGGAGAATGAACTGCCAACTATTCCAGCATATGTTTTACACAGCGGACGCCCTTCCGGCTGCAACCCAGTATTGGGAAACACCAATACGTTCTCATACACTACGGTTAATTTAGTTTATCCAATTCTCCTATAGTGCAAGTTTTTGGACTGTGGGGGAAACCGGAGCACCCAGAGGAAACCCACACCAACACGGGGAGCACATGCAAACTCCCCACAGAAATGCCAACTGGTCCAGAGAAGACTCGAACCTGCAAGGTGAGGTGATTCTGCTACCCACTGCACCACAGTGACGCCCAAAAATAAATTTTGTAAATATTAATATGTGGGTAGATTAATTTTCAGTCTTCATATGCATGTACGGAGACATTTAAATTTCATTGGGTTAAGTTTCATTGGGATATTTACTTTATTTTATTTTTACGCGACTCTGCACCAAAAATAATAACGCATCAAAATAAAAGCTGCAATTAAGATTTCGATAATATACTGTTCTTAGGGCTTGTTAAAAAAAAAATCTTGGTTGCCTTAAATTTTTAAGCTGAATCAAATTAACCTTATGAGTCCATTAAGCTTATATTAATCTGACTTAAAACAGCATGCGCAACTTATAAAATTAAGTTATGACATGATTAACTTTTTTAATAAGTTACAATTAACTACATACATATGCTGTCGTGACTGATCATATATTTTTTTACAGTGTAGAATGTGGAAAATAAAATATTGTATTGTTTAATAATAATAATACAATAATAATAATAATAATAATAATAATAATGATAATAATAATAATAATTATTATTATTATTATTATTATTATTAGAATGTTAATATAATAATAATATTAATTATAATATTTATATATATTGTAATCATTGGTAATGTGAAGGGACGCTAACAACAGAGGTGCGGATCCACCCAAATCCAGGGTTGATTATGCAGAGAATGGTCAGGCAAGCAACAGTCAACACAGAAGCAAACAGAGTCGTGGTTAATAAGCAGGCGAATGGTCAGTACAGGCAGGCAGCAAGCAACGTAAACAAACAAAAAGCGAGGGTCAAACAAGGCAAGGTAAGGAAAACGCATTATAATGTTCACTATTCAGTTTAACCACTCAGCAACTGGTGTGTGTGTGTCTGTGCTGCTTTTAAAGTCCATGTAATAAATTCTGAACAGCTTCAGCTATGGTGTGTTAGGAATCAGTGGGAAACCGAAACAGGTGTGAGTGTGTGGTGCATGACTGGATCTTGTAGTCCATATACCGGCTGATTTGTAGTACATGTGATCTGTGAGTTTACCCAACACAATCTCACGCCAATTCGTAACTTTTTGATTTAGTGGCAAATTCGTACGATCTAATTCGTAGAATTTAGTACGATTTGCTCATCCGCCAATGACGGTTGGGTTTAGGGGTGGGGTTAGGTGCCACGCCTCCTTTTTAAAATCGTACAATTTCGTACGACTGAACTCGTACGAATTAGCCACTAAACTGAGAAAACGTAAAATACTTACGTTTTCTCGTGAGATCAGGCTGGTTTACCAGCAATCTGTAAGGATTAGATCGTTGGTGACTGTGACATCATTATTATTGTTATTACTACTACTACTACTACTACTAATAATAATATTAATAATAATAATAATAATAATAATAATAAGTAATAATAGCTATAATAATAATAAAAACAGGAGTGGCGTCATGTTAAAAAACTGTACTTAAATCAAAAAGGCTAAAAAGTTCTTAAAACGAATTAATTTTCTTTTGGTAGTTCATCATAAATAAACATATCAGTGGATTAAATAAATTAATAAAAACAAGGGTTGATTCTGATACATTTATCAGAAAACCAAAGTTAATATATCTTTAGTAATTTTGCTTTTGAAATATTGGAAAACAAGACAAAAACCCTAAGGACTAACTTTTTTTTGTTATTGCTTGTATGCAGTTATTGTAAATGAATGAACACATGAATGTTTAGTGCTTCCAGCTGCTCTTCTGTAACTTTCAGCAGAGGTTTAGAAGCTGCAGGATGGAGGATAAAGTATCTGAAATGACTGAGTGACCCTTTGTCTTTTTTTACCTTGTGTGTTTTCATCATCTTTCTAGGTCAGTGGCGTCTGCAGGAGTGAGTGCTCTCCTGGATTATTTATCAGTATTTCTAGAACAACCAAAATATCTCAGCGGTGCTGTAAAATGTTCAGAAGCTTGAGGACAACTGAGACGTCATTCGCATGTGAAGTGCACTGATTCAGAACAAAACATGTGCAGAGAAAATGCCATTCATAAATCCTGTTTTTAATAAATTAAAACATACGGTAGCACTTTAAAGTGAGGTTTTATTGGTTTAAATTACTTAGCATGAAAAAAACAATGAATAATACTGCTGTTTGATTTATTATTCTCAATGTTAATGTATCAATCTCTTAACATGTTAGCAGTGTAATAATATAAACTTTTGTAAAACAAAAGTTAAAATGATTAATTGATTAAATATAAAACAAAAAAAAGCTGTTGTGACGTTTACACTGAATTCGAAGTGACATTTTTTTATTTCACTGTTTGTTCACTGAAAACATTTAAAAATATAAATATCATTGAGTTTTAGGTCCGCTTTTCCAGTACAAACATTGAAAAATAATTAAATAAATAAATTGAGTTATGTCCAGTACAAATATTTAAATATGTTTAAATATATATAGCCTATTGAGTTTTATGTCATGAAATTGACTTCCACAGTATGAAAAACAACTTAAAAACAACTTCAGTGTACGTCAATGGTTACCAGATTTTAACATTATTCAAAACAGGAGCATTTTAAGGAGCGACACGAGTAGTTGTGGCTGTATTTCGGCACTGGTGGAAGGCGTGCATTGACATGAGGTCGCAGGCCGAGTGCCTTAGTGTCCCGCCAGTGATGATATACAGCCACATCGCACTGCTATGAGTGTGATATTGTGTTTATACAACAGTTCAATGCCATAATCGTGTGTATAAAAAAGAAAATCAAACACGGAGAGTCTCAAAAACCCTTTTGTATGAGGAACTACTTCCACCGTTCATTTAAATCTGCAGCTGACACTCAGAAAAGCAGAAGCAGTTACTTTAGAGTCGACAACTGTCTGCTCTAATACATGCAGGCTAATGGCCACCGATGTGTTGGCTCTCAGAAATTAGAAATATTTAAAAATAGGCACTGTCCTTATAAATAAACTGCATATTTGCAATCTAAACAACTACATTCTCAACTAAAAAAAAGCCTCAAACGTACATTAAGTTGTCCAACAGCTGCAATAGGTGTGAAACTGTAGAAAGTCCTCTTCTTGTTGCTGTATATGGGCAGAGTATTACACAAAGGGGGAAGGGGCTGGTCAAATGCTGTTACTGGCAGAATATAGCACAACTATCAGCCAATCAGATTCAAGAACCAGACAGAACTGGTGTGGGTGTGTGTGTGTGTGCGTGTGTGCGTATGTATGTATGTATGTATGTATGTATGTATGTATGTATGTATGTATGTATGTATGTATGTATGTATGTATGTATGTATGTATGTATGTATGTATGTATATATATATATATATATATATATATATATATATATATATATATATGTATGTATGTATGTATGAGAGAGAGAGAGAGAGAGAGAGAGAGAGAAAAAAATCACCTATAAAATTGTGCAAATTAGTTTAAGTTAAAACCTGATGTTGTCATGACATTGCGTTATATCATTTTTACAGTGAATTTGAACTGATATAGATGTATATATATATATATTTTATATATATATATATATATATATATATATATATATATATATATATATATATATATATATATATATATATATAAAAATAAAAATATATAAAAACATATATATTGAACTGTCCCTTTAAGACTTACAAAACAGCTCTGACAAGTTTTAGCATTTCATGACCCTTTAAAGAGACCCAAAATAAAAATGTACTATTTATAATACACAAAAAAAGCTAATTTTGAAGAAAGCTGAAAACCTGTAACCAGTTACTTCCATAGTAGTAAAAACAGTTACAATGACAGTTAATGGTTACTAGTTTCTAACATTCTTCAAAATATCTTATTTAATGTTCAACAGAAAAACAAAACCCATGAAGGTCTGAAACAATTTGAGGGTGAGTAAATGATGACAGACTTTTTATTTTGGGGTGAAACTATCCCTTTCAGGCTTACAAAACAGCCCTGACCAATTATAGGCTTTCATGACCCTTCAAATGGACAGTTCACCCAAAAATGAAAATTTACTCACTATTTACTACTTACAACACCAAATTTCTTTTAAGAAAACTGAAAACGTGTAACCATTAACTTCCATAGTAGGAAAACAACGTTAATGGAAGTCAATGATTGTCGGTTTATAACATTCTTCAAAATATCCTTGATGTTCAACAGAAGAAACTCAAAGGTTTGAAACAAGCAAAGGGTGAGTAAATGATCAACGTTTGGGTGAAACTATCCCTTTAAGACTTACAAAACAGCCCTGACAAATGTCTAAATGCGCTATTAGCAGCAAAACAGGAGCATTTTAAGGAGTGACAATGATAAATCTGTACAAACAGGCGGATGAAAAACCGCATCCCGCTTTCCTGCAGCACATGTAGGTCAGCTGACCTTCAGGAAGATGGAAACGCACTGCTTCATTGCCTCCTGAGGTCCCGCGCTGAACCCTGGTCCTGCTACATTTCCCGCCCAAACGGGAGGCTCTGAATGGATGAACGCCGCCGTTTCTGAAGGTTAGACAAAATGCTCCTTGAATAATTATGTCACAGCGGACCTGCTCCAGATCCTTCCAGCAACAATCCTCTACTGCGCGACAAAATAACAACTGATGTCCAGACAATTTAAGGGAATTTTAGAATCAGGTCAGTGTGTGTGTTTCTGTGAAGACATGACTGGGAAAGTTTTCCAAGGTGACATTAAAATGATAATTTAAGCCAAAAATTATACTTCTGTATTTACTCACACTCGTGTCATTCTAACCTTTTTTACTGTCATTATCCTAACTTAAAGAGCCCCTATTATGCATTTTAAAAGGTTATATTTTGGTTTTAACACTCTCCAACAACAGTCTAATATGCATGCAAGGTCAAAAAACACTTTCATTGTCTTATAATATGCATTTATTTTTACCTAATTATCCCAACGACTCCAATATGAATCCTTAGCACGATGCTAATCTGTGCTGATTGTTCTGATGACCCAGTCTATTGTGATTGGTCGACTGTGTTCAGCGCGAGACAGAGAGAAATGCCCACCGCGGCTTAATCAAGAAGTGTAAGAGTGCAGAGTGTATGTGTGAGCATAATTCAGACGTGCATCAAAGCAAAGGAGTTTAACCCCTGTAAATCGCTCTATTCTTAACCATCACACACATTCAGTATTAATCCACACAGTGGCAAAAGCTGAATTATTTTAAAACTTGACCGCCGCCAAAGAGCATAGAATCACCAAGAGGCGACACTAGTGTAATTTGGGAAATAGCCACTAGATGGCGTGGCGGCCATTTTGGAATGAAAACTCCAATAGAACAACAGCATATTAGCTGCTATTACGTTCTATTGAGTGTCGCCTCTTGGTGATTCTAAGCTCTTTGCCGCTGCATGTGTGTAGAAACAGTTGACGGTGGCCATAACAATGACAAACGGCAGTAGATTGTGAGCTCACAAACATGTTTAAATCCTTAAAGCGGTACGTGTCACGTTTTCACAGTGGTTTTAAATGCGATATGAGAATATACAGAGCCAACCAGATACAGTACAAGCGGTTCCAAGTGACAAAACACAATTAAATACATAAATTGCAAGCTAGAGAAAACAAGGAGAAATCAGGTCTGTGTGTTTCTGTAAAGACAACACTGGGAGGGTTGAAATTCCAAAGTAAAAACAGTGTAAAGTTTTCCAAGGTGACATGGAAATGATAATTCAAGCCAAGAATTATACTTCTGTCATTTTTTACTCACACTCGTGTCATTCTAACCCATATTATTTTCATTATCCTTGATAACTTATAACTTAAAAGCGTCACGCGTCACATTTTCACCGTGGTTTTAAACGCGATATGGGAATATAAAGAGTTAACCAGATACAGTACAAGCGGTTACAAGTAACAAAACACAACTAAATATATAATTGGCAAGCTAGAGAAAACAAGGCGGCAGCCATTTTAGTCGCACGTACTTACACTTGTGAAATGGAGGATCTTATCCATGAACTGTGTACTGTAAAGTTCCTGTCAAGCTCTGACAAAGTCCCATATAGTCTTTTCTGATCCTTCCTTTAACAAACAGCAGATGAATCCTCGTTGTAAGCATGTAGATTGCTGAAGCTCTCGTCAAAAAAATGACAGGAACACAACACAAGGCTGGGCTATAATGCTGAGGTATTTTTGCAAAAATAAACCTCAACCACTGACTCTTCACAGTTTCATCTTTGGGTAGGTAAAATAACCTAACCCTCCCTCACACTTCAGAGCACAGCGTCTTCGCGACATGATTCAACTGGGATTTGCTACAGTGTTTGTCTTGGTTTTCTTTCTACAGTGTTTGTGGCCGGGGGGTTAAATTTTCCCAGGTTTGCTTGTGCAGCAAATGGTCCAGGCTTGAGTTCCATATTGTCGTCACGCCACATCGGCTGAAGACTCGTTACGGCGGCGATTCATTTGAAGCACTACGAGTCGACTCTTTTAGATTAATCAACCTAGATAGCATACGAAAGTGGGCCATTTTAGGCAGTTATGTGGCACTGGTGGTATTCCTTCGGCCCAGACAAATCGAATGTGAGTCTGAAGTGGCCCACTTGTACAATGGCAAAAGGGGGCCAAAGATTCAAATTCATTTATGGACCATTTAAGGCAAAGATTTGGCACTTATGGCAAAATGTAATCTGAATGTGAGCCTAATGTGACCCATGTGGAAAATGGTAAGTTTAGCCAAAATGATGGAGGACAAATGTGGGCCACAGTTGGCAAAAATGTGGCAGTCAGTTAAGGGTAATCTGGGTCTAAACCTAAAGTGGCTCACATGTTTAAGTGCAAATGTGGCCCAGTTATCTTAAGACATATGTGGGCCACTTTTGGCAAATATTTGGCACAGTTAGCTCTGGCTAATGTGGCTGTGAGCCTAAAGTGGCCCAGAGAAAATATGGCAAATGTGGCCCAGTTATTTTAAAACATAAGTGAGCCACTTTTGCCAAATATTCAGCAAAGTAAACTCTGGCTAATGCAGCCGTTAGCCTATAGTAGCCCAAAGAAAATATAGAAAATGTGGCCCAGTTATCTTAAAACATATGTGGGCCACTTTTGGCGAATATCCGGCACAGTAAACTCTGGCTAATGTGGATTTGAGCCTAAAGTGATCCAGAGAAAATATGGCAAATGTGGCCAAGTTATTTTAAAACATATATGTGGACCACTTTTGGCACAGTAAACTCTGGCTAATGTGGATTTGAGCCTAAAGTGGCCCAGAGAAAATATGGGAAATGTGGCCCAGTTATTTTAAAACATATATGTGGACCACTTTTGGCACAGTAAACTCTGGCTAATGTGGATTTGAGCCTAAAGTGGCCCAGAGAAAATATGGGAAATGTGGCCCAGTTATTTTAAAACATATATGTGGACCACTTTTGGCACAGTAAACTCTGGCTAATGTGGATTTGAGCCTAAAGTGGCCCAGAGAAAATATGGGAAATGTGGCCCAGTTATTTTAAAACATATATGTGGACCACTTTTGGCACAGTAAACTCTGGCTAATGTGGATTTGAGCCTAAAGTGGCCCAGAGAAAATATGGGAAATGTGGCCCAGTTATTTTAAAACATATATGTGGACCACTTTTGGCACAGTAAACTCTGGCTAATGTGGATTTGAGCCTAAAGTGGCCCAGAGAAGTTATGGCAAATGTGGCCCAGTTATCTTAAAACATGAGGACCACATAGACTAAAGTCACCATCATGGAGAAAAGTGTTTGCTTAAGTTGGGCTCATAGACCTGATCCGCTTAATATAAATGTTCTTTTGGGCTGCTGTAACTTTTAAGAACTTTGCTTAAAGTTTATTCATTAGAGCAAACAAGCCAAGTAAAAACAAAAACAATAAAATTAAGTGAGGCACAACATGTGATGAAATAATATAATTCACTGATGTTAACCAATGTTTAATCCATTATTAAAAGTAGCAAAATATTATGCTTGCACACAGAATTATGAAGGTTTATAAGCTAAAAAAAAATTCTATGGTTCAACTTCTGCTCACGGAGACATCAATAATCAACGTATAAACCTCAACAACGGTGACAATTAACAAAATGAACAAAACTCACAAACAGGAAACTAAAAGTGACAAAATCAACAACGTCAACAGCAGAATCAACAGCAAATAATGAAAACTGGAGCATCAATAAGCTATATAAAGTATTCATACAGCATTGCATGCTGGGATTTTTGTAATTTTTCCCACCCAGCAAGTGTAAGGTTTAGGCCAGATCTGGGCCAGAATAAACGCAAACTGTGGCCCAGAATAGAATCAGTTTTGGTTAATTTGGTTGAATTCTGGCTAATAAGTGGTATTGCTTTGGCTTATTTGTGGCCCAGACCTGACAAACAGGAGCGGACCGCCCTAGAGCCAACATCTTATTCAGCATGTGGTCCAGATGGAAGTGTCTGGTGTGGGCCGGATCTGGGCCAGAATAAAAGCAAATTGTGGTGCAGAATAGGGTCAGTTCTGGTTCATTTGGTTGAATTCTGGCTGATATGTGGTATTGCTATGGTTTAATTGTGCTATGGTTTAATTGCCCAGATCTGGCAAACAGGAGCGGACCGCCCAAGTGCCATCATTCCATGGGGTATGTGGGCCTGATGTAAGGGTCTGGTGTGGGCCGGATTTGAGCCACATGAAATTTGCTAGCTAGGAATAGTTTTAAACACTGTGCACTTTCATATTTAAGCTTTAGCTGGATATTTCACTTCACTTAGAGCTGTGTTACACTGCATGGAAGGTCATTTTCAAAAACCCATAATAGGGGCTCTTTAATTTTAAGGTTCAATTTTTTGCTATTAATAAACATTACCTACAACTAAAACAGCTACAATGTCACAACAGCTCAAAATTTCCATATTTAGAAAGGTACAACAAATAATCTGAGGGGTATTTTGAGCTGACACCTTACAGACACTCTAGAAATGAAATGATCATATGCATTTGTTTATATGACAAAGCATGTCTTTTTCACCAAGAAGGTCCATACTGACTCCAAAGTCAGATACTGATGAGATCAGGGCCTGGTGTGTGGACTTTGGGGGTTTTTCAATGTGATCACATGTTGATTGAGCAGTTTGAATGTCTAAAGCTAAGGTCACACTGGGCTTTGTGTGTGCAAAAATCTGTCGTGCGGCACTGCGAAAAGGGGCGGGATTAAACAAGATGATTAGACAATCAAAAAAGCAAGCGATTGCTCCATGTTTTAAATTTCTGTCTAGAGAGGTCCTGTTTTGATCCTCAATTGGTCTCACGCAGTCAAGTGATGCGATTTCGCAGGTCAGAGTTCACCAAGCTTGAACTTTGCACCGCAGGAACAAGCAAAACTTGACGCATGACCCTGCGTTTCCGGTCTGACGCATTCGCGTGCGTATGAATGGAAGTCAATGGGAAGAAAAGTCAAGTGTGACCGCAGCTTCAGTGTTTGGGCTTTGGTCACATGGTCAGGAAAGAGACTAAATAGGTGCTAAACTTGTAACGTTTCCTTTACTCACTTTAAAATGCTGGGGTGCCAGACAGTATGTCACTGTCAAATAAGTAAAAAAACAACAACAATATAAGCAGGAAACCTTACAAAGGCCTGTTAAACTCCTGTTAATACACAGACCCACAAGTTGATCATGGGGGGGGGGGGGGGGGGGGGGGGTGGGGGGGAGACAAACACTCAAAATACTCTTTCATCACCATCAATCATGTTTGAAAATTAAATCAGGAATCAAACAACAAAGAAACACATCATTGCAGACATCAAACAAATACACACTCCTATAACATTTCAGCAAGAGATATTTTTAAAAAAACTCAAACGAACGCCATCTTTGTTAAAACAACAAACTGCAGCATGAGTCTTCCAGAGGCCCTGTATCACTTCCTTCGCTCTCTTTCCTCCTAGCTCTTACTTTTTTTCTATGACGCCAAGCTCCGCCCTCTTATCAAGAAACAGACGTCATCCATGATAAAATTATTTACTGAGATTGCTAAACTTACTCAACCACAATTTTATTTATTTATTTTAATTCTGACATCGTCACAAACTTTGCTCTGTCTCTTTTCCTGCTCTGCTCCTCTCCTGCTCTGGAGACTATTTTCTCTGACTCTACTACAACAGGTTCTCTTTGAGGCCTACTTACTCTCTTTGTCTCTCTCAGGTAATTTTATTTTACATTTAAGCTAAATAATTGTAATCAATTCATCTGTAACCATAGAGAACTATTGTCATTAAATCATTTCATTTTCAAGTATTTGTGATTTACTTTTGATTTAACATCAACACTTAATTGCTCAATATTGCAATACAATACAATCACATAATATCAACGCTCTCCCACATTTTAAGCTATTAATACTGCCCTTATTTCCATTTAAGATGGCAAAAGAATGGTTTGACTAAAAATGAAGTTTTTCACCATCAATGCTCTTAACTTTTTAGTCATTCGGCAGAACTACAGTTCGAACCGCTGAAGTTAAAAAAAATACTCCTTACAACACATTCTGGAGACACAAAAGACTTCTCTTAATCTTGAAAAAGGGGTCAATTAGGTGCCCTTTAAGTCAACTTAACTATAATTAGGGATGTAAAATATGATCATGGACAAAATGTACCAATACTCTTAGGTTACATATGGACAATCCCAACCATTAGGTAAAAAAAAAGTTCAGTGAGGATTGAAATTTCAAACTGAAGGCAGTGGAAAGTTTTCTGAAGTGAAATTGAAATACTTACCAAAAATACGTCTGTCTTCATTTACTCACTCTTATGAACTTTTACCTTCTGGTCGACGCTACAGAGCACTGCGCACCAGAACAGCCCGACACAGAAACAGTTTCTTCCCTCAGGGAATCCATCTCATGAAAACTTGATGATAATAATTGTGGGAACAACATCACTACTTGCCATACACTTTTATACACATATACACTTATTTAACAACACACTTTACATGCCAATTTGCACATAACAGCTGCACATATAACGTTGTATATAGTAATAAACACGTACATACACCACTTCTACTTACTTCTATTTTTTTTAATATATTTATTATCTGTTTTTTGTCCTGTCTCTGTTATCCTGTTGCACTGTAGAAGCTCTGTCACCAAAACAAATTCCTCGTATGTGTGAACATACCTGGCAATAAAGCTCTTTCTGATTCTGATTCTTATCTCATCCCAACCCATTTGACTTTAGTCGTTCTGTGGAAAACAAGAGAAGAGAGTAACACTTTATTTTGATGGTCCATTTGAGTATTAGTAGACTGTCTGCTTAAAATCTGTTGATTCTGCTCCTTTGACAGACGTTTAACTCACTATAAAAAACTTTGCAGGTACATGTCAACTTACACTAACCCTAAACCCAACCTAACAGTCTACTTATAATCTAATGATAATTAGTTGGCATGAAGAAGCAATGTAGCTTAAATTCAACAAACGGACCATCAAAATAAAGTGTGACCGAGAAGACTATTATTAATATATTACAAAATTTCATCAGATAAAGTTTAATTCTCACTATTAACAAACCATAAACTACAGGAGTGCTGAACCTGATGATGAACTTCAGCACGACATCTTCAAACCCCCACAAGGAAAATGTCAAAACCAGTTTATTTTTTGTTTTATCATTAAAGTATGTAATTTGACCACACAGAATCGATGCCTGAAGAAATCCACCATTTTCTGCAAATTTTGCGTCCATCATTTAATCTACTTTTTACTTGTATAAATCTGTGTATATATACTGTGACGAGCGTCCCGAGGATCATCAGCATCGCCCTGGATACAAATGAGGATCACCTGCACCTCCTTGGCCAGTCAGATAAGCCATACAAGCCTGGAAGAGGGAGAGAAACCTCTTCACAAGAAAAGAGCTTACACCCTTTTCCCTCGGATTTCACAGACAGCAGTTGGTGACCCAAAAGAACCAAGAGAAGGATCCACTGGAGCCCTTGCAGCCTAAAAGAGCACGCCACTCACCAGAGCACTCCTTTCAACTTACCTTCAAAGAGTACTTGCTTTGTTTGTTTGTTTTTTTTTGGAAAATGAATCCACCCTCCGGGGCCTTTATTTTGAGCAACCTTGTCGGATGATTCTTCACCCCGTGACAAAACACATTCATTTTCCTTCGGCTAAAAACCTTATTTATCAGGGGTCGCCACAGCGAAATGAACCACCAACTATTCCAGCCTATGTTTTATGCAGCGAATGCCCTTCCAGCTGCAACCCAGTACTGGGAAACGCCCATACAGTCTAAACTATCTTTCAAGGACTCAATAAGACAAGCGATGTTTACTATAAATGTACCACAATCATGTTGCACAGCTTGCTTCAACCTTATATAACTCTTTTGCACAATATTCACCTTTAATATCTTTCTTGCACAATATCCCGCACAACATTGCTCAGTCTTATGTAAAACGACATGTAAAGCCTGACTTATGTGTATAGTTAAAGCATTGTACTTCATAGTATATGTTAGTTATACATAGTTTTTTTACAATAGCTCTTATGTCCAGTGTTGTGTTTGTATTTATGATTAATTTATGTAGCACAGCTGTCCTGCGAGACACATTTCGGTTCTCTGTACGTCCACACATGTAGCAGAATGACAATAAAGCTCCACTTGACTTGACTTCAATAATATACAAATGTTTAGATAAGTTGAGACACTCCCAATTCAAAACTAGATCAAAGATCTATCTCTTTAGTAAAGCATACACTCAGTGCATCACTTAGCTGTATGATACATGAATGTGCTCCACACAGGTTTCTTCATCTTGTTGATATACACTATAAACAGCAGCTACGCTAATTGTTCTCTTTATTCTCTATTTACACCTGGGGATACTCATCCCGAGACCCTTAGACTATGCAGCGCCGCTGATTCGATCCAAGACCAACGACGAGATGATCCCAAGGTTTCCATATTCTGGACCAGGCCGTATCCTGAGCAGCTACTGTGGTGGTCATGGAGGAGTGGAGAACATAAGACTGATACCTGTGACGCTCCAGGAACAGACGAGTCTTCGCTGAGTACAGCTTCCAGCCTCCGCCACTGAGACTGCAGCTCTGCACAAGACGTTTGGCCAGTGGATAAATGGTTGTGCCCAACTGAGCCTGGTTTCTCTCGAGGTTTTTAATTCTTCACTTTCGCCAATTGGTGAAGTTTTTTCCTAGCCGCTGTCGCCACTGGCTTGCATAGTTTGGGATCTGTAGAGCTGCGCATCGATGGATTTGCTCTTCAGTGTTTGGACTCTCAGTAGTGATTATTAAACCACACTGAACTGAGCTCAACTGAACTGAACTTAAACACTACAAACTGAACTACACTATTTCAATTCACTATAATCTTCTATGTGAAGCTGCTTTGACACAATCTACATTATAAAAGCGCTACACGAATAAAGGTGAATTGAATAAGTTATATACAATACAATTAGAAAAGATGATATTTAGAAAAATGCTTGCACCTACTGACTTTCATAATATGAAAAATAAAATGACTATGATAATGACTATTACACATTTTCCAAAGTCAAATTTAAGCACTTTGGTGCATTTTCAAACTTTTCCAGCACTTTACAAACTTAACAAATTACATAAAATAATTATTAAACATGTCATGATTTGTCCTGGGAATAATATTTCTAAAGAAGTTTACATGGAATTGAAGCAGATTTTGGTAAAAAACCAAACAAGCAAACATAAAAATAAAGCAAAACAAAAAATATCTGAAAAATGAGTTCTGTGTAATAATAATAGACCGACACAAGGAGAACGTGTTGAACTACTGAAGTGTATACTTAATACTTTCAATAAAAAGCTTTTTGGTGTTATCAGCTTAAAGACTCTCATATGAAGAATGAAGTCACATGCATTGTTCAGGTGTGAGTTTCTCACAGACTTCAACAGAGTGTCAAAATCTCAACACAATCTCACGGCAATTCGTAACTTTTTGATTTAGTGGCTAATTCGTATGCATTTGTACGATCTAATTCATACATTTTAGTACGATTTGCTCATCCGCCAATGACGGTTGGGTTTAGGGGTGGGGTTAGGCGCCACGCCTCCTTTTTAAAATCGTACAATTTCGTACGACTGAACTCGTACGAATTAGCCACTAAACTGTCAAAACGTAAACTACTTACGTTTTCTCGTGAGATCAGGCTGCAAAATCTTGATGCTTCTGTGGGTCTTGTCTATCAAATCTGAGCTTTATTTAGTATTCTCTATTGGACTGGAGTCAGGTGATTGGCTGGGCCATTCTACAGCTTGAGTTTATTTCTCTGAAAGCATTTGAGAGTCTCCTTGGCTGTGTTTTGGATCATTGTCTTGCTGAAATGTCCACCCTGGTCTCATCTTCATCCTCCTGCTAATGTAAATGTTGGACTGAAGCAGCTGATATTCAATTACACTGAGAAAGGGCAGAGGGTTGCTGAAGAACTACTGAGAGATTTCAGCTGCTGTCTGGGCTTTCACTGTCGAATGCACCTCCCTGTCTTCATGTGTTCAATACTTTTTCCCTGTGTCATTTTATTTTTTTACGCATAACTTCATTTGTAAAGTAATTAGATTTGTTTTCTTTGCATATATGGATTTCTTTGTTTGTTACCAACATCCAGAGAAATTTTCTATGCAACGGCACCTTTAGAAATATGTTTTCTGAGAAAAAAGGTGACATTTATTTTAATTTCAATGGGCAAAGATAAAAAAATAACACGCACACATATTTAATTATTGTTACATAGTAAAATAATTATTACGAAAGCAACACAATTACATTTCAAGCACTTCAAGCTGTTTCAAGCACTTCATACACAACCTAAAATCAAAATTCAAGCATTTTCAAGGCTTTCCAGCACCCATAAGATCCCTGTGTTACAAAAATAGCATTATTATGATGAAACTTTATGTAGTCCTCGAGAATAATGAATGAATCTGAGTGGATGTTTCATTGCCTTGTTCTTGTCAGCGCTGTTGAACAGTTCTGTCGCTGCGACCTGAAAATCTGTCTCTAATTGATCAGCTGGACAATTAAACACAGAGGAAGGCCTGTTTCTCTCTCTCTCTGTCTGTCTTTCTCTGTCTGGCAGCAGCCGCTCTAAATCAGGTTATCCTCTGACAGATAATGGATGTAGCCGGTATCTAAACATGCTCCCCAAAGCCAGCTCAATCCCTCCAACAAGATAAAGACGACAAATTACGCTGAAAAAAAAAAACTCAGAAGGAGAGCGAGAGGAAATGGCGAGGATGTAAAGACGGGAGAGGACATAGGTGAGCTGGCTTGTTGCCAGCTATGAGATATTGAATGTTTAAAATGAAGGTAGCTATGTTTCAATCCACCTATTATTATGCTCATTTTGTAATATCACCAAAAAATAAATAAATAAATGGAAATTGGATGACATTGATGGATTTGGGTTATTGCCTTATAATCCGTCCCAGCATGGATCAACATTTATCCTTATCTCAATATTTTATTAATATGATTATTTAAATAATTGATAAAGTTAACACATTGCTTAATATAAGAATGTTTAGTGCGTTTGCCTGTCTCTTTGTAACTCTATTTTCAGGAGCCACCAAACTAGGCAAGAGGTCATAGAGACCTCGAGTGGAACTGAAGGGCTTGATGACTGAAAACAACTGTACAACTGTTTTCCTATTTGTAATGCTATATGTTAATACTGTCTAAAGTGATTTTGATATTATTATTATTATTATTATTTTGGTAATTCTGCTTAAAGTGATTCTACTTTTTATTCAAGATAGACTTTTTGTAGTAAGGATATAACTGCCTGAATGTAGATTATACTGGTTTTTAACCAGTTTTGATAAAGACGGCTGGAAGTACACTTAGCCTTGGGTAAAAAACAGATTGTACTGTAAGTGTGTGTGTGTTCTATTCTAGTCTTCGAAACAATATTATGCATATTAATATATTATAAAAGTTGCATCTCATTCACAATACATTATCGTTCCTAATAGTGTTTTTAGAAATGTGGGACATACAGTTGAAGTTAGAATTATTAGCCCCTCTTTGATTTTTTCTTCTTTTTAAAATATTTCCCAAATAATGTTTAACAGAGCAAGGAAATTTTCAGTGTGTCTGATAATATTTTTTCTTCTGGAGAAAGTCTTATTTGTTTTATTTCAGCTAGAATAAAAGCAGTATTTAATTTTTTTAAAACCAAATTAAGGTCAAAATTATTAGCCCCTACAGAACAAACCATCATTATACAATAACTTGCCTAATTACCCTAATCTGCCTAGTTAACCTAATTAACCTAGTTAAGCCTTTAAATGTCACTTTAAGCTGTATAGAAGCGTCTTGAAAAATATCTAGTCAGATATAATTTACTGTCATCATGGCAAAGATAAAATAAATCAGTTATTAGAAATGAGTTATTAAAACTATCATGTTTAGAAATGTATTGAGAAAATCTTCTCTCCGTTAAACAGAACTTTGGGAAAAAAATAAATGGGGGGGGGGGGGGGGGGGGGGGGGGGGGGGGCTAATAATTCTGACTTCAACTGTATATATGACTGTCAACATCTCAAAAACTGTTTTGATGTTTAGTAACTAAATCATTTTGACTAAGGTATGTGTTTAAAAACTGAAAGAGTACTGCTGATGACACTAACTAACCTTGCCTTTGAATAAACAAGCAAAGAACACACACTTACCCAAACTGTAGAGACAGGACAATCAACAGGAACTGGAGCCGCGTCTTTTATTAAATGCCACGAGCCGCAAATCCAGATTTTACCATTTCCAGATGCGAATAGCTCTCGGGTAAAAAAAAAAAAAAAGTTCCTTACAAACATATTTTTGTTGTGTGTTAGAAGTCCACTCTACTCCACACAAAAATGATCAAAAAAAAAGATATCAGTGCAACCCTACTTACTCTTAAAACAAGAATATAATAACCTCCTGAGACCCCGCCCATTGACTTGTGTCTTCTGTAGTCCGCCCATTGACTTGTGTCCTCTGTAGTCCGCCCATTGACTTGTGTCCTCTGTAGTGGACATTGTGTTTTCATGAATGTTCTTTGAAAATTTTGAGCTATTATGTCACATTCTGTTTTACTGTCCAGCGGACATCCTAGGCTTTCTAGTGATATGTCATTTGATTGGCTGGCATGCTAGAAACCACTTCTTACACTGCATCCAAAATGGCCGACATAAAAAAAGCACATTTTATGGGAAGGAGAGAGGCATGTAAAATTTTGCTTTTAAATGTTTTTTACTATTATTATTACATATATATATATATATATATATATATATATATATATATATATATATATATATATATATATATATATATATATGTATGTATTTGTTTATTAAAGTGTCAGGAACAATACATTTAGCTTTCAAAGCTGTTAACTTGTTTGAGTATGAAAATATCATCCTTTTTTAAATTTCCACTATAGTGGACACCAGGACCATCTTAATGTAATTGATGACTGCATGTTGGAGGAGGCAGAACTGAAGCAGAGAGGATTCTTTATAAGATAGTTGAGGGAGACTCTGATTTAGAGTCTGACAATTAGCCAATTAGAGAATGACAATCAGTTTTAAATCGCTTGTATGTTAAATTTGTTTTGGATTAACATCACTTCTTTTGTTTTTGTTTTTTGAGTTCGGCTCTCTTTCAGACTAAACTGTTTCAGGAATTTCAATACAAAAGGAAAAAATGGCTTTTGTTTTGTTTTAGTTACATTAATATAGGATTAATATCCCTTTACAGCCATATCCTGTACAGTTTTGTTGTCCGAGTTTGGCGGTCGTTTCAAGCTAAAATGATCCTGTGGTCGACTACAGTGGCCATGCTGTAAAATTTTCAAGAGTTCACACTTAGATAATGCTCAACTATAATAGCAGGTTTGGCATGCTGTCCCGGGAGAGAACCCTGAGCTCGGAGATAGATGAGCCCAAGGTTCCCGCCTGGTTAATGAGCATTAGGAGGGACACGAGATCAGGTGTTTCTCGAATGTCCCCCCCCCGCTTCTGGCTAATGGGTGATACTGGTTGGTTAGGCATGTATACACTGGGTGCTTGTGACTGTATTCTGGTTCGAATGGGCCTTGAACCTGTGGCCCTCTTGCTGCGAGGCAACAGTGCTAATCACTGAGCCACCGTGTTGCCCGATCAAAGAGGAGGAGGGATAATGGAAGGATAGGGGGAGGTTGGGAGGGGGGGGGGGGGGGGGGGGGGGGGGGGGGGGGGGGGGGGGCGAAAACAGAGATAGGGAATGAAGTTTAGCTAGAATATATATAGTAGTTTAGGAGTGCTCCGATAGGCTAGCTGATGATTAGTGATGAGGATCAGCTGAAGTTGACCATATCATGTGTTCCTCTCGAAACTAGTTTATGACAGCCTGATCTCACAAGAAAACATAAGTATTTTACGTTTTGACAGTTTAGTGGCTAATTCGTACGAATTCGTACGAGTTCAGTCGTACGAAATGGTACGATTTTAAAAAGGAGGCGTGGCACCTAACCCCGCCCCTAAACCCAACCGTCATTGGAGGATGAGCAAATCGTACTAAATTGTACGAATTAGATCGTACGAATTCGTACGAATTAGCCACTAAAAAAAAAGTTACAAATTGCCGTGAGATTGTGTTGTTTATGAAACTTCCCAAAAATAAAAACAAAATGTAAAAGCTCTAAATTGTAGATTTTTTTTAACCAAAAGGATGTAGGAAATCACAGAAAAAAGAAAAGAAAAAAAATTCTTTGGGTCTCAGGAGGATATAAAAAATATAAAATAATTAAACTTTCACATAACTTTTCTTAAAAAGTAACTTAAAGCCCAGTAAGTTACTTCTTTTCTTTCTTTAAAGTGACTTCAGATGTCAAAATTCGATTTTTTTCCAATACACACACATATTTATAAAACAAATGAGTTGTAATGAGTTACATTTGTAGCCGTTATTACTGCAAACCTCGCTAATTCTCAAACCCCGGCTGCGGTCATGCAGGTGGGAGAACAAATGTGCTCAGAGATTAATTGATAATTTGCTGCATGGTTCTCTCATCGTTAACCTTTAGTGCAGCGCAAATGACGCGTCACTCCATTTAAACAATGGCGTCGTCCGACTGTGTATCTGCTGTCGGAGCCGCATTGATCAGTAGCTCCACATCAGTCTAAAAGTGCAGGAGTCTCTCAGCGCTCCTCCATTCATCACCGCAGCCTCCTCCTGCTTGCCTCCATCCTTATTAATGTCCTCTATGAATGTCAGCACCTCCCTCCTATAAGTACGGCCAAGGGAGAGTCGGCGCACATCCTTCATACTCACTCAAGGTCTTCCGGAGTTTTTGGGAAACTGCTGAAAGTTTTTTGCGAGGGGACTTTTAAGGGAAGATATTACAGCCCTTCTCGATTATTCATTCATTCACTTTTCTTCAGCTTAGTCCCTTATTTATTAGAAATCACCGCAGCGGAATGAACCGCCAACTATATGCAGAAGCAACCCAGTGCTGGGAAACATTCTTGCAATCACATACACACACACACTCATACACTACAGCCAATATAGTTCAGTCAATTCACCTATAGGGCAATGTGTTTGGACTGTGGAGGTAACCGGAGCACCCGAAGGAAACCTACGCCAACACAGGGAGAACATGCAAACTCCACACAGAAGTGCCAATTGACCCAGCCGGGACTTGAACCAGCAACCTTCATGCTGTGAGGCGACAGTGCTAACCACTGAGCCACCATGCCACCCATGGTCGTTTTCACGAGATGTAAAATAAATATATGGTGTCTCCACAATGTGTAAATATCAAAATAAACTCCATAGATCATTATTAAATGTCACATATGATGCAAAATCATCTTTTGTAAGCTGTTTCTGACGTTAAAGGGCACCTAAGGTAAAAAAAATCTACGTTTCAAGCTGTTTGGACAGACATATGTGCCTGTATGGTGTATAGACTGTCATATTGGGGTGATATAAGCACACCCAGTGCTTTTTTTTTCAATTTAACAACATAAAAAACGGTGGACCAATTGGAGCGGTTTTCAGATCGACCGCTATTTGACGTAGGAGAGCGGTCCCCCCGCCCACCAATATTGATTGACAGGCGCGTCATCATATCCTCAGTTTGTTAATTCACGTCCGCCATTTTCAGCGTGAGTCGAAGCGATATCACTAAAGGAACACGCTAGCTCTATTTTTAGATGCAAGGCTCATTGGGCTCAACACAAGAGCAATATTCTCCACATTATCGCTCTAATCGGAATTATTGGTTTTATCTTTAGGTAGGTTTGCAAACATGTGTACTTCTCATTGAGTCTTCCTTATACTTCAGCTGTTTGCATTTCTCGCGATCACAGAAGCTCCCTGTGATCTTAACTAGGTGCTGCTGTACCTGACGCTGTGCCATGCATTTTATAATTCTAAACATAGGTTTCTATCAGGGTACACACAACAGCGCGATGATTCGGGACACTTCATGTTTCTGCCGCGCCACAGAGCGTGTCTGGTGTGCCGTGTCGCAGCTTCAAACGGCGCATCCGGTGCATCAGTCAAAGTTAATTCAGTGTGCGTGGTTATTAGTCTCGGTGTACAAGCTCGGCACTTGAAACTAGCACACAGTTGGCTGTAAAACTGTACAAAGACACAAATGATTTTGTACTCTCTGCTTGGTCTGTGTCCAAGTCGTATATGTACGACTGATTGCTGATGCTCTCACTCCTGCTGCTTCTCTCAGTCTCCCTGTCTCTGCTGCAAACACAGAGCGGGTGAGCTCATGGTCCCGCCCCCTTGTTACGTTGGCGGGAAGCCGAAACTAATCTACATGTGAAGCAACACACCCATAAATCAGCGTGCTGTGGACACGCCCCCAACATGACACTTATTAACACATTATAATAAAAAAATCTGAATTGTGTTTTGAACTGAACCTGAACTGGCACACTCAGAAAAACCATAATATTAATATTAAATCATAAAAAAGAGGTCAACTATGTGCCCTTTAAAATAGGATCCAGATCCCAGTGATTTTGAGGCCCCCTGCAACAAGATGTAAGAGTGCGGTTTTACCAACCCACCGAATTGATTGACAGGCGCATATTAACATGTCTCCGTATTAATGCACATAAGCACTTCCACAGAACAGGATTTGGAAAGAAACTTGGATTAAAAGATCTGTTCCAACTCTCTGTGATCAGCTGCACCTCAATAATGAGATTTACAAGTATAAAACGTGTTTGAAACTCTTCTTTTGCATTCTCAAGGGCGAAGCATGTACGATGGATGCGAATGCACGTCTACACTCTGCACCATGTGCTCTGAAGATTTCAAAATGGCCGATTTATTGATAAAACTAAGGGTGCTTTCACATTTGGTTCGAATGACTGGTCTGAACCCGTTCGATTGTCCCCCCTCGGCTG